>NC_054702.1:565208-662691 GCF_016097555.1 Gigantopelta aegis
AAGTTGTGCTAGCTGTATGGGTGACTCTAATGTTACTACTAGTTGTTACTATGATGTTGTGGTAGCTGTATAGGTGACTCTAATGTTACCACTAGTTGTTACTATGATGTTGTGGTAGATCTAGTGGTGACTCTAATATTACTACTAGTTGTTACTATGATGTTGTGGTAGCTGTAGAGGTGACTCTAATGTTACTACTAGTTATTACTATGATGTCGTGGTAGCTGTATAGGTGACTCTAATATTACTACTAGTTTTTACTATTGTGCTGTGGTAGCTGTATATGTGACTCTAATTTTACTACTAGTTGTTACTATGATGTTGTGGTAGCTGTAGAGGTGACTCTAATATTACTACTAGTTGTTACTATGGTGCTGTGGTAGCTGTATAGGTGACTAATATTACTACTAGTTGTTACTATGATTTTGTGCTTACTATGATGTTGTGGTTGCTGTAGAGGTGACTTTAATATTACTACTAGTTGTTACTATGATGTTGTGGTAGCTGTAGAGGTGACTCTAATATTACTACTAGTTGTTACTATGATGTTGTGGTAGCTGTAGAGGTGACTCTAATATTACTACTAGTTGTTACTATGGTGCTGTGGTAGCTGTATAAGTGTCTGTAATATTACTACTAGTTGTTACTATGATGTCGTTGTAGCTGTAGAGGTGACTCTCAAATTACTACTAGTTGTTACTATGATGTTGTGGTAGCTGTAGAGGTGACTCTAATATTACTACTAGTTGTTACTATGGTGTTGTGGTAGCTGTAGTTACCTGAGACGTAGAAGAGGTGACTTTGTATGATGAGCAGTTCGGGAGTCCACTGTTCTGTCTTCACGTACAACGTCATCAGACGCTGCGCGTGGAACGGAGCCCAGCACAGGAAGAACGCCACGACGACGGCCACTGTAACAGTAAACAACAACGACTGAAGAATGCGAACAATGATTAGACGAGAACACGACGCTTGTGTTATTCATTATAAACAACGACTGAAGAATGCGAACAATGACCTATTGAAGATGTCACCTATTCGTTAATTCACTAATACACTGCCGAAAAGGGAAGTGATCTCGCACCATCTTCCACACAGATACCACAAATGTGAGCGTTTAGCATATTTTATGAATCCTTGGGATTCTGGCAGGAGAGAGTGGAAATGAAACGTGAAGCATGGTTTCAAAGTTGCATTATCAGGATTGCTCTGTATACTAGGCGCTTTATGTGAAAGACGTATATGCAAATATTGCTCTTCGCGACTCTCTTCTTACTGCGATGTCAAGTTAAGCAGCGTGATTGCGCAATCAAATAATAGTAATTTACATAGATTGTTTTTAATCTGTATTCTAGTTGTGCGTGAAATTTCATACTGATACAACAAACACATGAATAATTAACAAAACCAGTTTTCAGCGAAGGCCATGGTTAAAATATATATGCAAACAAGTATGGACACTATTTTATAATGTATTGGACACAGTGACTGCCACAATTCACATGACTATGCTTTTCCCACTTAGTAAAGAGTCCAGATCCAGGACTGAAAATTGATGTTCGTACGCTCTGACGTATACACGGATAAAGGAAAGGAATATTTGGTTAAAGGTCAACTTTATAATCAATCTGAACGACAAACCAGGGCCGTATTTCTGCACAAAGCAGAGTCAAATGGGTGTTTAGCAAATACGCTTTAAGTCTAGCTAGTAAAATTCTTCTACTGCCATACAAAGAAAACAGTAGGATAGGGTCTGCAGCTATAGACAGGACAGCTGGGAATTAACAGGACACTAACTTGGTATACGATTAACATAGGGTCTTTTAATACACACTTTGTTTATGTCAGTGTAACCGTTTTAAAGTTGTAGGACACGGTTCTAAAATAAGTTTAAGCCTCTCGACCAAGTCACCGCCAAAACAACTGTATATTTATCTAGTGGTGGGAAACACGTCACTTTAATGACGGTTCTGATAGCCCTCCATATCTGTCTCGTACAGATGAGCTTTATTTTATCGTTTTCGTGGAAATAGTGTCTGATGATCTGTTTTGAAACATCAACTTCTCGTTTAGAACCAGCCTTGACACAAGCTCCTGTGAAATAAATCCACGCGCGTAAACACTAATTAGGAAAATGATGAATGTATTTAAAATGATCTACCACGTCGACATCTTAAAAACCTCTAAGCTGGACGGATTTCGACAATTTGCCAGGAAATCACGGTTCTAGAATAAAAGGGATTCATCACCAGCAGAGCTTAGTTGACACATCTTTCAATTTGTGTAGCAAAGTGGCTCAATCCCTTAAAATTGTGTTTTTTTGTGTCCGAGAGCAGCTAACCTCATTGCCTATTAATGTGTCCATCGTCTGCCATCTGAACTCCAGGCTAAATATGTCCACGGTCACAGTTGACGGCATAGCGTGGCTTATGTCTGGTATTCGAACAGATACTAGTGGTAACAAACTCATATCTCCAGACATATGAGGAAACACAAGACCAATAACGTAGGATTATAACAGAACACTATAGCTGAAACGTTGAACTGTTCACATGTCTTAGAACAGACCCCTTCTCTCCTTCGGTAGATACACCCATTTAAATTAGCAGGTTCTTTCGTTCAGTTCTTATCCATAACTTCTATTAAAGACAGTGGTAGCTTATGTTATCACTTTCATTATACCTTCAACTATGCGATTCCTCCTAATCGTCCCCCCCCCTCTCTCTCTCTCTCTCTCTCTCTCTCTCTCTCTCTCTCTCTCTCTCTCTCTCTCTCTCTCTCTCTCTCTCTCTCTCCTGCTCTGTTTTCTGTCCCCATAGTCTATCGCTCTCTCTGTCTATCTCTATATATGTATGTATATGTATGTATATGTATATCTGTATATCTGTGTATGTGAGTATGTGTGTATGTATATATATATATATATATATATATATATATATATATATATATATATGCTCTGTCTATTACTCTCCCACCCTCTCTCGGTCTCCGTTTGTTTGTTTGTCTTGTCTGTCCGCCCGTCCGTCCGTCCCCTCCCTCTCTCTCTCTTTTATTCCAAAAATACCACACACGCTGTATAATAACTGCAGCTTAACATGTGCTCGGCTGTCGTTATATCACCCCTACCCCAGTTATGTTCATTGCTGGAAATATTGCTTAACAGTGGACTTGTTTGAGATGATCAACTAATTTGCTTAAGATCCAGGCGATTTTAATACTCGTTAAATCCGCGCAGCAAACCAATCAAATGCTGGATGTACTCTTGTGTGACCTTCACTTGACCAACGCAGATAAAATGAAAGGAATGTTTGTTTAACAACACCTCAACACATTATATGCTACAATACTTTGGTGTCAAACGTGTATGGTTATCTTCGCACTTGGTTTAGAGAAACACATGTAACCCGCTGACAATAGATTGGATACTCGCATCGAGTACGCAAATGAACTGAACTGAATAGACATTTATTTACACTCAGGCTGTAGTCTGCGGCATATGAGGACATATACATACAGCAGTCGATATAACTGTAACAAGATGGAGGGTGTACATAAATACAAACATACACCAAACAAACACAGAATATCAGCCAGAGCATTTGAAAGTATTCATAATTAAACAATATAGAAAGGTTTCCAAGGACACCAGCTTTTTAAATCATTATAAAATTTATATAATACTATATTTAGTTTAGACAGAGAAAGATGGTAAGTAACGATTTTTTTCAGTCCTGAAAAATATAATATAACTCATCTCTAATACCGTAAGTATTACATAATAGACATATTCTATTTTATAGTGATACATTTTTTCCATCTTCTCATTTCAACTGGAAGATTATGGTATGATAATCTAAAACATAATAATGGACACCAGTGTTTTCTCTCTATAATTGTAAGGAATGTCTCATTCAGAAATTCAACAGTATTTTAATTTTTTTTTATAATTTGAAGTTTTGGATGGGTTATCAATATGAGTATACCATGATTGTAAGTATTGGTCAGTAAACTTTGTATGAATACATGTTTTCAACATGGAAACACTAGTGATATCATTGCACTGTGATAACCATATATATATGTACAGCCAATAACATCTAAAACAGATTTAACATACATAATCAATTTGTGCTTAACACGTTATTGCTAACACCATTCAGTAATAATGTGTACACCACTAATGACAATTGGGCTGTTTTCCACTGATTAGTTGATACTGGTTACATAATGTTTCAATGAATGACAGTTGGGCTGTTTTCCACTGATTAGTTGATACTGGTTACATAATGCTTCAATTAATGACAGTTGGTCTGTTTTCCACTGATTAGTTGATACTGGTTACATAATGTTTCAATTAATGACAGCTGGGCTGTTTGCCACTGATTAGTTGATACTGGTTACATAATGTTTCAATTAATGACAGTTGGGCTGTTTGCCACTGATTAGTTGATACTGGTTACATAATGTTTCAATTAACGACAGTTGGGCTGTTTTCCACCGATTAGTTGATACTGGTTACATAATGTTTCAATTAATGACAGTTGGGCTGTTTGCCACTGATTAGTTGATACTGATTACATAATGTTTCAATTAATGACAGTTGGGCTGTTTTCCACTGCTTAGTTGATACTGGTTACACAATGTTTCAATTAATGACAGTTGGGCTGTTTTCCACTGCTTAGTTGATACTGGTTACATGTTTCAATTAATGAAAATTGTTCCAAACCCCAAAGTTGGCTGCCATATAATCGGACTGGTAAAAGCATTCAGTCACTGGATAGAAATATTATAACATCTGTCTTGTTGTAGAATGAAACACATAGCCTTTTGCGTTTATGTATATAAAATGTTTCTTGCTTTAGTTAATATATTCGAGTTATGAAACGTAATACCAAGATATTTATAACTTTCTACGTTATCAAGCTTTGCTTTGAGTTTCCAAGATAAAACACCTTTTCCTAATCTTTCGTGTTACCACTAAAGATTAAGACTTTTGTATTTTAAAAAATGTACTGTCAGTTTCCATTTCGTGCAATACGAATGAAGTTTTGTATATATTGGTAATTAGCTGCAAGGGGTAAAGTGTCATCAGCATAGAGTAAAGAACGTACGAATTAAAGAATCACCGAATACTCGCATGTCCGTCATTCATTTTAACTGTATCTTCAATAGCATTAACAAACAAGGAACATAACAAAGGGACTACATTTTCACCTTGTCTTACACCAACACAGCAGAGAAAATATTCTGTCATGAAGTTATGTGCGCTGACACAGGATTTAATATTCTGATACATATTATAAATTACTTGAACACATTTACCATTTATACCATTTTTAAGTAATTTATCCCAAAGCCCAATTCTCCAAACTGAATCAAAAGCTTTGCTAAAATCTATAAATGCACAAAAACGTGTTTGTTTTCTTCAGTGCTTTTATCAGTTCTATTAGTCCATATAGTGTGAACACGTGGTCATTTGTAGAATAATGTTTCCCGAATCCTGCTTGAACTTCAAATACTATATCATTCGTGTCCAGATACACTTTAGTTTATTATTTAACACAGCAGTAAACAATGGGTATTTTATTCCCGCCGTCGGCGAGCAGAAACAAATCACTAAGATGGATCGACCCTGCGATCCGTCACATCGACAGCAGCGCACCACTAGTGAATTAAAGCCCCAACGAAACACGATAACGTGATCGTCATGGCAACATGAATAATACTCATGTGTTTTGATGTGACTGGTCATCTCAAACAAGAGTGAACATTGCAATTTTTTTTTTCGTTTCGTTTCTTCTTTCTATAAAGATGTGGACGCCACGACGCTTTAAAATCAGGATAGATTTCAATTCCATGTATTTCTGCATTTATATAAAATCATGGTTCAAGTACGTTGTTCATGTTTAATGAACAGAGAGAGAGAGAGAGAGAGAGAGAGAGAGAGAGAGAGAGAGAGAGAGAGAGAGAGAGAGAGAGAGAGAGAGAGAGAGAGAGAGAGAGAGAGAGCTGGGAGTCGTTCCGTTCACACGCGCTGCGCAATCACTTCGGGTTAAGCTTTTGATTGTTTCTTTTAAATTCTTTATATAGCATCTGTTTTTATACTTTATATATGATCTGTTTTTTTATACTTTATATACAATCTGTTTATTATAATTTATATATCATCTGGTTTTTATACTTTATATATCATCTGTTTTTCATACTTTGTATATTATCTGGTTTTTATACTTTATATATCATTGTTTTTTTTTATACTTTATATATCATCTGGGTTTTTATATTTTATATTTCATCTAATTTGTATACTTTATATATCATCTGTTTTTCATACTTTTTATATTTGTTTTTCATTCTTTATATAGCTGGTTTTCATACTTTATATATCTGGTTTTCATACTTTTTTATATCTGATTTTCTTATGCATTCATGTTACATTGCCTGACGCCAATGGTCTTCTCTAGGAGTTTGACCGGTAATGCGATAAGATCCCGGTGCCTATCGGCTATAAAGTAGGCGGTATAACCCCTATGACACTAAGATGGGACGATCAATGGTCACTAATGAGATCGAGAACGTCAATATTATGAGTGCACGCTAAGAACGCCGTCACGTTTGTCAGAATTAGTCGGAAATAGTCCTGGCTGACGGAAAGAGCGCGGGCTGACCCGGAAATAGTCCTGGGTAACATAAAAAGCGCGTGCTGACCCGGAAAGACAGGCCCGCTATCAGACTATCAGTCTCATGAACTACGTTTTCTATTATTTCACACTGGAAACTTGACAATCATCTAATCTCGCTAATTGATTGAGTCTGTGCTAGTGTTGCTAAGAGTAAAATAATAGGTCAGATCGTGCACATTGTGTACAAGACTGTGGGCTCATTAACGCTGTTTCAAGATTTATTCCGAGGGTAAACAAACAAACAAACAAACAAACAAACAACAACCATGTAGAACACTTCACTCACCAATGTCTTGTAGATGTACAACAAATGGACTCCATTATCGACATATCGATTGATGAACTAATGTCTGCTGGATATGTCTGATCAAAGCAATGTTAAAGCGGTTAATGTCTGCTGGATATGTCTTTTCAAAGCAATGTTAAAGCGGTTAATGTCTGCTGGATATGTCTTTTCAAAGCAATGTTAAAGCGGTTAATGTCTGCTGGATATGTCTGGTCAAAGCAATGTTAAAGCGGTTAATGTCTGCTGGATATGTCTGGTCAAAACAATGTTAAGGAGGTTAATGTCTGCTGGATATGTCTGGTCAAAGCAATGTTAAAGAGGTTAATGTCTGCTGGATATGTCTGGTCAAAGCAATGTTAAAGAGGTTAATGTCTGCTGGATATGTCTGGTCAAAGCAATGTTAAGGAGGTTAATGCCTGCTGGATATGTCTGGTCAAAGCAATGTTAAAGAGGTTAATGTCTGCTGGATATGTCTGGTCAAAGCAATGTTAAAGAGGTTAATGTCTGCTGGATATGTCTGGTCAAAGCAATGTTAAAGAGGTTAATGTCTGCTGGATACGTCTGGTCAAAGCAATATTAAAGAGGTTAATGTCTGCTGGATATGTCTGGTCAAAGCAATGTTAAAGAGGTTAATGTATGTCTGGTATGTCTTTTCATGGGACATGTTCAGGCGGTTAATGTATGTCTGGTATGTCTGTTCATGGCGATGTTAAGGAGGTTAATGCATGCCTGGTATGTCTGTCCATGGCGATGTTAAGGAGGTTAATGTATGTCTGGTATGTCTGTTCAGGACAGATGTTAAGGAGGTTAATGTATGTCTGGTATGTCTGTTCAGGACAGATGTTAAGGAGGTTAATGTATGTCTGGTATGTCTGTTCAGGACAGATGTTAAGGAGGTTAATGCATGCCTGGTATGGCTGTTCATGGCGATGTTAAGGAGGTTAATGTATGTCTGGTATGTCTGTTCAGGACAGATGTTAAAGAGGTTAATGCATGTCTGATGTGTCTGATCAGGACGGATGTTAAAGAGGTTAATGTTTAGCTAGTTTGTCTGTTCATTGCAGATGTTAAAGAGGTTAATGTCTGCCTGGTTTGTCTGTCCAGGACAGATGTTAACGGGTTAATGTGTGTTAATGTGTTAACAGGTATGTGTTATAAAAAATAACGAATGATGTTCTCGCCGAGTTTGTTAGAAATAGTGTTAACACACATACGTGCCATAACATTTTAAAGACATACGACTGACTGGCTGATACTAGGTGATGATAAGGGCCCCGTACCACGGAGCAATCTTAGCACTAAGATCAACTTAGGTGCATAAGGTAGCTATACACTTAAGGTGATCTTAGCGCTAAGATCGCTTCGTGGACGTACACGTTAACCTGAAATTGACTTGTCTGTGACGCACAGGTTAACTTTAAGCGGTATGACCGTAGATAGGTTTTAGTTGGAAAAGACGTTTAAATTTATTTTAAAACTGTTTTCTGATGATATGTAAGAAATAGAATACTACATTCGTATCCGTTAAATACCATTTACTTAGAACTTGTTGCTTTAACTCGTCAGGTACGTTTTTAAACAACTCATTGTAAGATATATGGTATCTAACGGACGTTCATGTAGTATTATCTATGTATCTAATGAACACAAATGTAGTATTGTGTTTGTTACATATTTTCCATGACAGTTTGAAGTAAATCTTCAACTATAACGCACATAGAACCATGGCGTAATGTGTGCGTCTCACTGTAATAAGTCTTGATCACGTGTTTTAAAAACATTTTCATCGGATGGTATGGGTGTCGCAACCGTACCATCGCATAGGAGGAACTAGTCGTATGACGTTTAATCGCTAATACACGTCTGTTATTTGTATGTATAAATATCGAACGGTATTTCCACCAATGGGTGAATAAAACACACTTGCCTTGACAAAGAAATAGTTTATATATCTAATGTTAAGTTCTAGGAAAGGAAACCATGTTGGCTTTTTCAAATGCTGAACAAGACTTTTCTGTCATGTTTACAATCTAGACAAATTATGTCATTTATGTCATAATGGAAAATGGGTCTGCGTGACCTATTAACGGCAGGTCTATTATCTAGGACCATGCAAAGTAGGTCGCGGTGACCTAGTATTGGTATGAAACACGGCCATCCAAAGTTGTACTTGCTTTGAAGAGTTTTTTTGGGGCGGGATTTAGCTCAGTCGGTTGAGTGTTCACTTGAGATGTTTGCGTCGCAAGATCGAACCACCTCGGTGAATCCATTCAACTGGTTGATTTTTTTCTCTCGTTCCAATCAGTGGACCACTACTGGGCAAAGGCCGTGGTATGTGCTTTCTTGTCTGTGGGAGAGTGCATATAAAAGATCCCTTGCTGCATTAGGAACACATATAGCGGGTTTCCTTTGATGTTGTATCATTAAACAAAACACACGTTAACTTTGTTTGCAAGATTCGATGGTTCTGTATGAATTAGTATGGAAGATATAGTGCTGAAAATGTGATCTAGTAATGGTATGCAACACACTGCTATTTCAAGCTGTACTTGAACGCGAGGTTTGATGAGCAGATGTCAACTGATAGTGGAAATAAGCCCCTGGTAGGGCAATATTTTAAAGTATAAACAACAACAAACAAGCGTGAAACGTAGGCCACGTTTACTTAGTAATGATATGCTACACAACCCCTAGGTGTTGCTGTATGTGAGGTTTGATGGTCCTGCATGCATTAGTGAGGACGATATGGCCCAGATAATGACTTTCTGTAAGGTGCACTAATCCGTGAACAGTAGGCCACGTTTACTTAGTAATGGTATGCTACATAACCCCTAGGTGTTGCTATGTGTGAGGTTTGATGGTCCTGCATGCATTAGTGAGGACGATATGGCCCAAATAATGACTTTCTGTAAGGTGCACTAATCCGTGAACAGTAGGCCACGTTTACTTAGTAAGGGTATGCTACACAACCCCTAGGTGTTGCTGTATGTGAGGTTTGATGGTCCTGCATGCATTAGTGAGGACGATATGGCCCAGATAATGACTTTCTTTAAGGTGCACTAATTCGTGAACAGTAGGTCGCGGTGAACGATACTGGTCCGCGACAGACAGCGATCCCAAGTTGTTCCTGCTTGTGAAGTTTGATGGTCCTACAGGAATCGGTGTCCACGATATGGTCTGGGCAAGGTACTAACAGGCGAACGGACAGACAGACAACACCAGGCCATAGTAAGACCCGCTAATATCAAATGCACAGTTACGGTAAACGCAGTTCATGATTACTAATGATTAATTCGATCTTGACTGAAACGTCCACTTTATCCAATATCTTGTTTTCCTGAACAATTTTGTAAAAACAGACGCCGGAAATAACCGATTATGTGCTGTGAGAAAGTTACTTTAATCACGTATATCGACCCGTGTTGACGATAGCTCATTCTATGGCGATGTCCGTAGTAGAATTCATTATCACTATTGGCATACGAACTCCTATTTTTGTAGTGGGGGTAGGCTGGTTTTGTCAGAATTAAACGAAAATGCCCGAATCTGGATACGAACATTTATTCATATTATCATTTCTCACAAACAGCTATGCAGTTCGTAAACTAATCGCTATGCATGTTTACATGTATTAACTAATTTTGTTGATAGAATGACGGAAATACATGACAAACACGTCTCAGGTAAGCACACTTTGTCCGAATATCTCCATCGTTTTTTACTGACTCCCCTCCCGCCGGCTTGTGTTTATTGGGACGATACAGGGCATCCTGAACCGGGCTAGTTGTAACTTACTTTGGATTATTTAATTTACGTGCATCCAAAACTGTAAGAACGCTCGCTATGGGGGGATTTGTTCTACTTCAAAATCGTGTTTAATGTCTAGATGGAAACGTGTACATATTAATGAACCGCAATTAACGTTTTAACGTCTCCCTAATTTGCTAGTCTACGTACACTCAAGATATGGACCTATTATAAGTACCACGTTGATGTTCTAATGTCAACCCATCAACGTGCATAAAGCTTGTGACTTAGAAACATCACAAAATGTTTCCTTGTCTCGGGTGTTATCCCACTAATCATATAAATAACGTCTTCACTTCAACCAGACAATGCTTTAGAGCGTATTGAATTTGGAAGAATCTCATAAAATGCAAGCCTATAACTATTTCTGTAATGTATACCAAAACACACCCTGACACAAATTTTGTCCACTGGTGACTGACCACGTGCACACGTGATATTACGGCCACAGGTCTCACTGTGTTCTGTCCAAACATCCTGCCACAGATTGTGTCCACTGTCGACTGACCACTGGCGACTGACCTCTGGCGACCGGCCACTGGCGACCACTGGCGACTGACCACTGTCCACTGGCGACTGACCACTGGCGACTGACCACTGTCCACGGGCGACTGACCACTGACCACTGGCGACTGACCACTGGCGTCTTCTATAACCGAAACCTCCTCTTACTGTGGACTCGGTGTTACCCCGCTGACAGGAAGTGGCCGCCGTCTGATACATATCCGTTCACTGAAAACAACTATCACTTCATTCTGTCCCACAAACCCATTTCTTTGGGTCATACTGAACAACACGGTAAATGTGCAACATACACGTTATTGCTAGTCAAAGTACCAATTATAGTTTTAATATTATAAAATATGAGTTTGGCAGATATGGTTAATAAGCTTGGAGGTTCCTTTATTTAGTCAAGTGGCATTAGGTTCAGTAGTGCAGTGCTCACGCGAGCTGTCCAGTCCAAACGAAAAACAACAACAACAACCACAGCAAAACCCCCACCAAGAAGCAACCCCAAACAAATAAACAAACATAGCAAACAAAACATTCAAAAGAAACAACAGTTGGCATTTCAGAGAAAGTATTAAAAACCCTTTTATTACATATTGCTACTTGGGGTGTAACGTATTGTTATTTCTAAACTATGGCTAATTGGGGTGCAATGTGTTGTTATATCTAAACTATCGCTACTTGGGCTGTAACACATTGTTATATCTAAACTATGGCTACTTGGGGTGTAACGTATTGTTATATCTAAACTATGGCTACTTGGGTTGTACCGTATTGTTATATCTAAACTATCGCTACTTGGGGTGTAACGTATTGTTATATCTAAACTATGGCTACTTGTGGGTGTAACACATTGTTATATCTAAACTATGGCTACTTGGGGTGTAACGTATTGTTGTTTCTAAACTATGGCTACTTGGGGTGTAACACATTGTTATTTCTAAACTATGGCTACTTGGGGTGTAACGTATTGTTATATCTAAACTATGGCTACTTGGGTTGTACCGTATTGTTATTTCTAAACTATCGCTACTTGGGGTGTAACGTATTGTTATATCTAAACTATGGCTACTTGTGGGTGTAACACATTGTTATATCTAAACTATGGCTACTTGGGGTGTAACGTATTGTTGTTTCTAAACTATGGCTACTTGGGGTGTAACACATTGTTATTTCTAAACTATGGCTACTTGTGGGTGTAACACATTGTTATATCTAAACTATGGCTACTTGTGGGTGTAACATATTGTTATTTCTAAACTACGGCTACTTAGGGTGTAACGTACGTTTTTGTTTCCATGTTTGCGGTGTCGAAAGTTTAATGATTAAAGCTATTTTTCGTAAGGTATCGTGTGTGTATGTTATAGTATGTCCCTTCCAAGCAGAACTTTAATATGACTGATAGTCGACACGACCAGATCGTCCAACACAATGGAAGACAAACGAAACAAACAAATTGTGTCGTCTATGTAAACACAAAATGCGATTGGGTGTTTAGCAGTTTAAATGATTGTCATAGAAGAGGGATTTTGGGATAACCGAAAACGTAAATATAGAATTTTATAATCATTTTAATAATAATGTACCTGTTTGAAGCAAACAAACGATGATACGTTTAGGAGAATCGAACCTACAACTGCCGGTAACTCGGGTAAACTCTCGATCACCAAGGTAACTCCCGCCTCTCAAAATGTGCTCATGCAAGAAGCGCAAGTGATATTAGGTTACACTCGGAAAGTGATATATTGAGCTAATAAAATCAGCCCAATGCGATGAGAGTAATTTACATAAGAGACAGATTAGACTGGTATCCAGTTACGACCAACTCGAGACCAGATATGACGCACTGTGATGTTGTCGTCTCAATACAGTATACACTTAAAACGCCTCAAGTCTGTGACCTTCTTCAGTTTAGCTACGGCCTAATAAATATTGAAAGTATGTGTTGCAAACAGACATTTCTGTATTTCATACGGGTTTCTAATGGCGGCCTAATGAAAACCTATTTCCCCAAACGGATTTAGCTCAGTTGGCAGAGCGCTCGCCCGAGGTGCATCATCGACTGATATATTAAAGGCCGTGGTATGTGTTCTCGTATGTGTGGGTAAGTGCATATAACAAGCTATTGTTGCTAATGGCAAACCCAACATCACAAAACAAACACAAAACACACACACACACACACACACACACACACACACACACACACACACACACACACATACACACACACACACACACACACACACACACACATATTTCTCCAACAGAACATCCTGGCGATGTTGTGTGCGTATGTGCGTGTCTGTGTCTGTGAAATCGTGTATATATACAAGTACATACGAATACCATGATGGCAGTGATACTGATGATAGGTTGATAATGTCTGTAGCCTTCACCATTGTGTTTTGGTTGTTGTTTTATTATTATTATTATTATTATTATTATTATTATTATTATTGTGTTTCCAACAACGATAGCACACGAAATATATTCGTATGAAAACGATTAAAAATCGAGTGTCATTGGTATCAGCATATAGTTGTCGAGATAAACTAGGTATGGCTATGAAAGTTAATGGACATTGTAGGAACGCAGTATAAATATTCCTTGTTTTGTTTAAATGAATAACAGAAGTCACAAGTTGGTTTGTAGGTTGTTGTTTTCAACTCCAACATGAAATAATAATTTATGATATGACACAAACCTCTCACTCGGATCTTCCAGTAGAGTGTGTGTCTTGATAGAGATCTGTAAGGCGTGTGGACAGAATATGTTCTCCCTGAGTCTATGTTCCAGTAGAGTGTGTGTCTTGTTAGAGAACTTCAAGGCGTGTGAACATAATCTGTTCTCCCCAAGTCTATCTTCCAGTAGAGCTTGTGTGTCTTGTTAGAGAACTTAAAGGCGTGAGAATAGAATCTGTTCTCTCCGAGTCTATCTTCCAGTAGAGTGTGTGCTCTTTGTTAGAGAACTTCAAGGCGTGTGAACAGAATCTGTTCTCCCCGAGTCTATATTCCAGTAGAGTTTGTGTCTTGTTAGAGAACTCCAATGCATGTGAACAGAACCTGTTCTCTCCGAGTCTATCTTCCAGTAGAGTTTGTGTCTTGTTAGAGAACTTCAAGGCGTGTGAACATAATCTGTTCTCCCCGAGTATATCTTCCAGTAGAGTTTGTGTCTTGTTAGAGAACTTCAAGGCGTGTGAACATAATCTGTTCTCCCCGAGTCTATATTCCAGTAGAGTGCGTGTCTTGTTAGAGAACTTCAAGGCGTGTAAACAGAATATGTTCTCCCCGAGTCTATATTTTGTGGGAAATTGTCCTTATTTATACCACATATACTAAACACGTATTCAAGTACTATATATACAGTTGTCATTGTGTTCTCGTTCAGACGCCTGCAATACCCGTGACAACGATTACAGTGTGTCTATGATTGCTCGTAACGACCGGCCTCAGTGGCGCAGTGGTTAAGCCATCGGACTACAGGCTGTTAGGTACATGGTTTTAACAACTCAATGGGTAGTTGTACGACCACTACACCCTCTTCTCTCTCACTAATCACTAGCAATTAATAACTAACCCACTGTCCTAGACAGACAGCCCAGATAGCTGAGGTGTGTGTCCAGGACAGAATGCTTGAACATTGCTTGCATATAAGCACGAAAATAAGTTGAAATGAATGCTCGCAACGTCTTTAATTAGTGCTTGACTTTAAGTGGTCTGACTGGCACGTCGCTACCTAAGTAGATACCTCGGCAGATGTCAGATTACCAATTACCTAATTCTAATTAATTCTTTTTATAAAGTTGATGTTTTAGCACCGTGACAGTTAATGGAATCGTATATGCACAGCTATAATGGAATTTTCATTTGAATATAGTTGTGAATGTTACGCCGTGGCCGTAGTGACGTATTTTGTTCGTGAACAATCTAATTAAACCGGCTATTGGTAAGGCAATGCATTGGATGATGTCTGTGACACCGTGGAGAGATTTGGTTACAGACACTTGTACCTACCAATGCCCTTAGTAGTAAGGGCATCACTATGGGGCATATCGATTTCACTATTGCATCATCCAAGATGGCCGCCAAACTGCGCCGTAGGGGATGACGAAAGATGATGCAATGCTGACGTCACTAGGCCCCGCCTCTAGAAGGGTGTGGGCACATTTATTTTAAGAATTGGTGTAATACTGACGTCACTCTTACAGTGTACATTCCAGTTTTTATTTTAAGAACCGATATAATGCTCAATACAGTAGTTTGTCCAAATGTGTATTTGAAGACAATGGTTACTTAAAAGACGTATGTTAATTAATATCCCCCACCCCCTTTGTTATTATATAGCAGCTTATGAAAGAGACCGTTCATCGCACCCAACATTGAATACAGGTGTACGAGAGAAGAAATAATGAAGGGTTGTGAAACGTTAATAAATGATACATTGATATTTGTATTACAAATTTATGAATGAACTGAATGCTAGAACGTTCGGAAGTCTTGCCAATGTTGTACTCACCTAAATTAGAATAATATCCACAGAAAAAATCCACATACTTGTGAGAATTATTTTAGCAACTAATCTTATACGATGTAAGGCCCCAGTCTGGGAGTCAAATTGAAATGTGATATCTGTCAGCTGTGAATCGTTCCGTTGATCCGCATCCTGGTAATCTAAACTAGGTGTGAGCCCACTTGAATTTTGTTTACTCCCCTCCCCACACACACACACATCTCGATGACGATAATATATATATAAATATATACACAGTGTTACATGTAGGGAAGGGGGCGGATAGGGCAGGGGGAGAGCGGTGTGCCCCTAACGTACATATTTATTTATTTGAAATATGATTTTTGTTTCTTAATATAATATATACTTACTTTTGAAGATACAATATATCTTTAAGTATATCCGTGTAATGCATTTTTAATCCACTCCTCAATACACTGTTTATCACAGTACATGGCATACACTTATGCTAACAGAGAGAAAAATGCAATTGAAACATCCGATTCTGAATGGGACCATATTATTATAGTGTTAACGTTCCAAGAGGGTCGGTAATGGAGTGGGGTGCTAATATACAACGTTTGTATAAGCTGAATGGGTCGTGTTTTATGATATTCATTACTGCTTGATGCTCTGGCCCTAATATCTGACCACTTAAAGAATTTGAGAACTGATTTACAGAGTGCGACTGAAACCGGATACGCACACTTGCGTTTGAACTCTAGACGTGATAAAAACCAGAAGCAATTCTGAAGGGGAGAAAACGAAACAAAACAAAGACCCTGTGTGCTACATTGTACGTCCATGTATGTTTCTGCTATGATACAATATAAGTGTATGGATTTTAACAGGTCATTTCGATATAAAAACCAGAAGTAATATATTGTTCACACACACACACACACGCACGCACACACGCACACACACACACACGCACACCTCCCCCATGATTTCCCCCCAAGTTGGAATTACTTGTAGTATGAAAATGTATAATATATTCTGTCAATGAAACACGTCTTAGTACAATGTTTGGCACCAACATTTCAAATGCAATCTGACTCCATAGTTTGTAAGTTTGCGGCGGGGACGGCGGCGCGGCGGGACGGCTGCGGTAAGCGGCGCGCGGCAAGACCGATGGGATGTCGCGGCGGGACGGACGGGGTGTTTGCACGGAGGGGGACAACGCAATGGGGCGGGCGGGACGGAGGGGGCGATTCGTGGCGGTGGCGGCGATCAGCAAACACACATGAGGATGGGTAAAAATAAAAAGAAAGGTAAGAGTCATATCTTGATTTTATTATTTCACAATCAGTGGACATAAGATACGCATATACAGAAGGTCACATTCAGAGGTCGTACGGCAAAATACAGTTACTGTTTATTTAGTATAATTGTCATCATCAATATCCTGATCACCACTGGTAGCATCATCATCATCGTCGTCGGCACTGTCTGCTTCGTCCAGATATTCACTGATCCAGGAACGATATTTGTTTAATCTGGAAAGAATTTGTGGTCTAACATCTGTCTTCGGATCCACCGACTGTAGAATGTTTCTCGAGTTCATGCCTTTGTCAAAGTTGTACATGTATGTCAAAACTCGAGAGTACGTTTCTTTAAACAATTTCCATTTTCAAGCCTTCAGTCGTTTTTCGATGTCATCTTGAGACATATTCCTATTTCGAAAACGTTGTTTCTTGTCTTCAAAATAGTCACGATTTATATCGTATTCACGATCGATCATCTGACGTATGCCCTCGTTTTCGAGATCATTAGAGGTCTCTCCTTTCTCCTCGTCATTTTCACATGTATTCAAGCGCAGGTGTCGCTGCAAGTTTCTCCCGTCTTTAAAGACGACCCCACACGTATCGCAGGACTTCAGTTTCTTGACCTTTTTCAAAAATGGCTCTACATCATCGTCTTCGTCGTCAGCACTTTCGTAGGCGGGTATGCCTGGTAATTTCCTCTTAAATGCACCGTTTTGCATGATTTTGGATCCACTGTAGTAGCTGCACTCGCAGAGCTGTTTTCCCGATGCTAGTGACAAGTCGTATGGGATGTTCGCTGTTGCGTCTACGCTTTTATATTGTTCAGGCACACAGGTTCCCGTCTCTAGGCCATTAGGCCGAAGGCGTAACATTTCGGGCGTGGTAGGTTTGAGGTCCACCATGAGGTGTCCAAAGGGCCTATGGGTAGCTCCCTCGAAATATTTCATGAAATGACGAGTGTTTTCTGGATACATCTGTCGTGCCAATGTCAGAACGTGTTGCTTGTCGATGGGATTGTTGAACAGCGCCAGGTAATGACAATTTCTTCTCTGCGTCGGGTCTTTACTCTGATAGAGATTCTGATTGATGGCAAACACGGAGAGGTTTCTGTGATGACTCCCTTCTGTAAAAAGGTCCGTGATGCGAGAATCTTTATTGGCCGTAGACATCAGGTCATCTAACACGATGAGATTTCTAATTCTGGGATCCAAATAATGGTCGTTTTCCAAATTCGTAGGTATGCCTTGGACGAATTCCACTCGAACCGTTGCCCCAATGATGTCGTAAAGCGGTTGCCATCTTTTGTAGAGCCAGATAATCCGTTGGGGAGGTGGATCGATTCTATCATTCTTCAGTAGTTTGTACACCAAAAATGTTTTCCCACACGACGTGGGTCCCGACACGATCATCGTGAAAGGATGTAGCAATTCAAGTGGTGGTGGTGGTGGTGGCGGTGGTGGTGGTGGTAGTGGTGGTGGTAGTAGTAGTAGTGGTGGGGGCAGTGGTGGTGGTGGCGGTGGTGGTGGTGGATGGTGGTAGTGGCGGTGGTAGTAGTGGTGGTGGCGGTGGTGGTGGGTGGTGGTGGCAGTGGTGGTGGTGGTGGTGGTGGTGGTGGATGACTGGTGTTTAGATGTCGCATCATGGCATCTCTCCTGGAAAATATCTTTTCACACTCAGGACACGAGCTCTGATACATTGTGACAGCGCCGCCGATTCAAATTGAAATGGCGATGTCCGTCTTCCGTGGCTCCTTTTATACAGTTTAAACTTGCCTCTGCCGTTTCGAGGCGTTACGCTTGTATCCCCCACCACTTTGTTGTTGTTGATTATGTTGCCTTTGGCGTTTGAGTTGAGCTTTAGCCTGTTCCACCACCTGTTGCGTGGGAGAAGTCATAATGACCGGAGGGTTGTTGTGTGACTCTTCGGGCTTCTTACTCT
Source organism: Gigantopelta aegis (assembly GCF_016097555.1). Lineage (NCBI taxonomy): Eukaryota > Metazoa > Mollusca > Gastropoda > Neomphalida > Peltospiridae > Gigantopelta > Gigantopelta aegis. Next base: position 584,216 of record NC_054702.1, read on the forward strand.
TCTTGTAATCTTTGTCATACAGTTCCAAGAAACTATCCACGTCCATCCTTTCACCCGTCCGAGGAGAAATCATACATTTGCCTTGAGCTTGCAACTGATAATAGCGAGTCCATTTCTCGGTGTCGGGAACGTACAGTGTGTAGTTCATGACGATCAGAACCCGAAAGGCATAGGCTTGAGATGAAGTGTCACGACGACGGATCCGGCGATAAATGAAGCAGGGTGTCCCGTGGGGCTCTTTATACAGACGTGAATGACATCGGTGTTTTCTACTCTGACTGTTAGATAGTGATAGTGGGGAAACACCAAAGAGCGCTCTTGCTGTATATGTCACGACACCCGCTTCTCTTGCTGACGTCCCACTTTTCAAAGGCAATCTTATGTGTGTTTGCTGATCGCCGCCTCCGCCTCCGCCACGACAAACCCCCTCCGTCCCGCCCCCTCCGTTCCGCCCCTGCCATCCCGCCCGCGCGCGCCATTGCGTCGTCCCCCTCCGTGCAGACGCCCCGTCCATCCCGCCGCGACATCCCATCGGTCTTGCCGCGCGCCGCTTACCGCAGCCGTCCCGCCGCGCCGCCGCCCCCGCCGCAAACTTACAAACTATGGAGTCAGATTGCATTTGAAATATTGGTGCCAAACATTGTACTAAGACGTGCTTCATTGACGGAATATATTATAAATTTTCATACTACAAGTAATTCCAACTTGGGGGGGGGGGGGGGGAATCATGGGGGAGGTGTGTGCGTGTGTGTGTGTGTGTGCGTGCGTGCGCGTGTGTGTGTGTGTGTGTGTGTGTGCGTGTGTGAGCGTGTGTGTGTGCGTGTGAACAATATATTACTTCTGGTTTTTATATCGAAATAACCTGTTAAAACCCATACACTTATATTGTATCATAGCAGAAACATACATGGACGTACAATGTAGCACACAGGGTCTTTGTTTTGTTTCGTTTTCTCCCCTTCAGAATTGCTTCTGGTTTTTATCACGTCTAGAGTTCAAACGCAAGTGTGCGTATCCGGTTTCAGTCGCACTCTGTAAATCAGTTCTCAAATTCTTTAAGTGGTCAGATATTAGGGTCAGAGCATCAAGCAGTAATGCGTATCATAAAACACGACCCATTCAGCTTATACAAACGTTGTATATTAGCACCCCCCTCCATTACCGACCCTCTTGGAACGTTAACACTATAATAATATGATCCCATTCAGAATCGGATGTTTCAATTGCATTTTTCTCTCTGTTAGCATAAGTGTATGCCATGTACTGTGATAAACAGTGTATTGAGGAGTGGATTAAAAATGCATTACACGGATATACTTAAAGATGTATTGTATCTTCAAAAGTAAGTTTATATTATATTAAGAAACAAAAATCATATTTCAAATAAATAAATATGTACGTTAGGGGCACACCGCTCTCCCCCTGCCCTATCAGCACCCTTCCCTACATCCAACACTGTGTAGATATATATATATATATATATATATATATATATATATATATATATATATATATATATATATATATATTATCGTCATCGAGATGTGTGTGTGTGGGGAAGGGAGTAAACAAAATTCAAGTGGGCTCACACCAAGTTTAGATTACCAGGATGCGGATGAACGGAACGATCCACAGCTGACTGATATCACATTTCAATTTGACTCCCAGACTGTAACAGTAAATAAAATGTGTTGAGTACGTCGTTAGAGAAAACAGTTCCTTCCTTCCTTCGCCAATGACTAATTCCGGAGGGTGAGGGGTAAGTTTGAAGTGGGCGAAATTTGGAAAAACAACTAAACGCCGAACAAAAATCTGAGCGCTCAACCAAAGTTTGAAGATGATTTGAACAATTTAAACGGACTGCCAAAATAAAGGCCGTCAGACTATTTAAATAATAATAATAATAATAATAATAATAATAATAATAATAAAAACAATGTTTTTATAGAGAGACAAAGAAGGATGGTAGGAGGGTTGACAGGGTGTTGTTCTACGGCGACTGGATGGAGACGTAGTTGGGCAGGTGTTCACGAAAATAGCTAAATGCTTCAGTACGTGTGCATAGCCTGGGCCAACGAGAATCTTCAAGACTCTGTGGATGGTGATGTTGTCCATGGATGCTAGCAGGAGACCTGTCTGAAGGATTCTCTCACAGCGGTATGTCAGCACAATTCCAGGATTCCATCAAGTTGGTATTGTGTGGTGTATCACCAAGTCGCCGCCACCGCAGTCCCGTTGAACGTGGAGAAGCGTTTTCTGTGGAGACCTAGCAGACGTGTGGTATTGTGTGGTGTATCACCAAGTCGTCGCCACCGCAGTCCCGTTGAACGGGGAGAAGCGTTTTCTGTGGAGACCTAACAGACGTGTGGTATTGTGTGGTGTATCACCAAGTCGTCGCCACCGCAGTCCCGTTGAACGTGGAGAAGCGTTTTCTGTGGAGACCTAGCAGACGTGTGGTATTGTGTGGTGTATCACCAAGTCGTCGCCACCGCAGTCCCGTTGAACGGGGAGAAGCGTTTTCTGTGGAGACCTAGCAGACGTGTGGTATTGTGTGGTGTATCACCAAGTCGTCGCCACTGCAGTACCGTTGAACGGGGAGAAGCGTTTTCTGTGGAGACCTAGCAGACGTGTGGTATTGTGTGGTGTATCACCAAGTCGTGTGGTGGTGTCCTTCGTGTCCGCGATCAAGGGTCGGGAGAACTGGGGACGACGAGTGTTCGCCTGCAGGAACCAGTCGGTAGGTCTCGCTTCCGATTGTGGAGGAAAGGCCTTTCCTTGGCGGCTTGGACGTTCATGGGGGCGTCGGCCTTCCTTTTCGCAACGACTCCTGTTCGGGTCGACTCGACAGGACGTGTCTTGCGTGGTGCAGGGGGTACAGCTAGAGTTGCCGGAGGATCCTAATCAGGGCTGGCGAGTTGACCACAACTACGTGTGGGACCGCCGCTGGCTTGGCGGGCTTGTCAAGGAGCCGCTGCCGATCGTTTAGTGCCAGTTTTGCCCCCCCCCCCCCCCCCCTGCACTGCCCCTGGCGCGCGCGACCTCTTCCGGAAAGTTCTCCTTCTTCCTTTCCAACTCAGTATTCTAAGAAGCTTCCTTACGATGCGAGCATCGCCCCCTGTGTGTGTGTGTGTGTGTGTGTGTGTGTGTGTGTGTGTGCCCGTACGCGCGCGCGCGCGCGTGTGTGTGTGTGTGTGTGTGTGTGTGTGTGTGTGTGTGTTTAATCCGAGCATGAAGCCACGTCTGTCCTCATCAAATTCATAACTGGGAGTGATAGCTGGTGGATGCTTGGTGGAAACATGACGGCGATTTAAATACGTGAATTCAAAAATAGTATATTAATTATCAGAGATATGTTCCGTGTTATTTTAAATATGTAAAACGACACTGACCATTAACATCTTACAATTAAAGACGACAATTATTGTCATTGTGAAACAATATAATGGCGGTCTTCAATCAATAATTGCCATTGTGAAACAATATAATGGCGATCTTCAATCAATAATTGTCACTGTGAAACAATATAATGGCGATCTTCAATCAATAATTGCCATTGTGAAACAATATAATGGCGATCTTCAATCAATAATTGCCATTGTGAAACAATATAATGGCGATCTTCAATCAATAATTGTCATTGTGAAACAATATAATGGCGATCTTCAATCAATAATTGTCATCTTCAATCAATAATTGTCATTGTGAAACAATATAATGGCGGTCTTCAATGAATAATTGTCATTGTGAAACAATATAATGGCGATCTTCAATCAAGTGTCATCTTCAATCAATAATTGTCACTGTGAAACAATATAATGGCGATCTTCAATCAATAATTGTCATTGGGAAACAATATAATGACGGTCTTCAATCAATAATTGTCATTGTGAAACAATATAATGCGATCTTCAATCAATAATTGTCATTGTGAAACAATATAATGGCGATCTTCAATCAGTAATTGTCATTGTGAAACAATATAATGGCGATCTTCAATCAATAATTGTCATCTTCAATCAATAATTTTCATTGTGAAACAATATAATGGCGGTCTTCAATCAATAATTGTCATCTTCAGTCAATAATTGTCATTGTGAAACAATATAATGGCGATCTTCAATCAATAATTGTCATTGTGAAACAATATAATGGTGATCTTCAATCAATAATTGTCATTGTGAAACAATATAATGATAATCTTCAATCAATAAGTCATTGTGAAACAATATAATGGCGATCTTCAATAATTGATTTTTTTTTTTTTTTTTATCAAATCTGAACATCTCCCAAATGAAATCACCTGTAGCATGGTCCATTTGAAAGGTTGTTTCTGTTACCTCTGCGCCACATGGTCCATTTGAAAGGTTATTTCTGTTACCTCCTCTGCGCCACATGGTCCATTTGAAAGGTTGTTTCTGTTACCTCCTCTGCGCCACATGGTCCATTTGAAAGGTTATTTCTGTTACCTCCTCTGCACCACATGGTCCATTTGAAAGGTTATTTCTGTTACCTCTGCACCACATGGTCCATTTGAAAGGTTGTTTCTGTTACCTCCTCTGCACCACATGGTCCATTTGAAAGGTTATTTCTGTTACCTCCTCTGCACCACATGGTCCATTTGAAAGGTTGTTTCTGTTACCTCTGCACCACATGGTCCATTTGAAAGGTTGTTTCTGTTACCTCCTCTGCACCACATGGTCCATTTGAAAGGTTAGTTTCTGTTACCTCCTCTGCACCACATGGTCCATTTGAAAGGTTGTTTCTGTTACCTCCTCTGCGCCACATGGTCCATTTGAAAGGTTATTTCTGTTACCTCCTCTGCGCCACATGGTCCATTTGAAAGGTTGTTTCTGTTACCTCCTCTGCACCATGTGCTAATGGCAGTTGGCCATGTTTTGGGGAGGGTGCTGTACTCTGTCCCTGTACGGACGTCCACTGACAGCGATCTGTTTTATACATCACATTCAGTGTTGCGTATACATTTTAACATGACCCTTACACACTTGTTGATAAATCTGAACGACACAACCTCTATCCATAGTCGAAAACCTATATCTGCATAATGCAGAGTCGAAGTGCATTTGTCAACATAGTAACTGATTCCACCAACCACTGTCTAGTGCCTCGTCTACAGGAGGACATCCACTCCCCGAGGAGATACTTTGCTGGACAATACATCCGTCCTACATCTTTCAAAGAGGACTGTCATTCCAGACTACTGGTAGTTTAGTAAATCAAAACTACCACCGGACAGACCTCGTTGGAATCACTGAATCACTGTACACCAGTGGTAATATCAAGTGTCAGAGAAAGGTAAGCATATACTGCCCCACTGGTGGCATCTGTCAACAGTGCAACACCCAAAGCTGTCACGTCCGTCACTTCATCTAAAACTATGGACAAATAAATGTGCAAGAGTTTCTCCACCCACCACACAACTAATCCTAACACATCCCAATAACACATACAGATAACACACCTCAATAACACACCCAATAACATAACCGTATACCACACACACCAATAACACACACAAACAACACCCCCCAATAACACACCCTAATAACATAACCGTATACAACACACACCAATAACACACACAAATAACAAACCTAATAACATAACCGTATACCACACACACCACACACACACACACACACACGCCAATAACACACACAAACAACATACCTCAATAACACACCCTAATAACATAATCGTATATCACACACACACACCAATAACACACACAAACAACATACCTCAATAACACACCCAATAACATAACCGTATACCACACACCAATAACACACACATACAACACACCTCAATAACACACCCTAATAACATAACCGTATATCACACACACACACTCACACATACACACACACCAATAACACACACATACAACACACCTCAATAACATACCCTAATAACATAACCGTATATCACACACACACACACCCCCCCACACACATACACACACATGTACCTCAATAACACACCCTAATAACATAACCGTATACCACACACACACCAATAACACACACAGACAACACACCTCAATAACACACCCTAATAACATAACCGTATATCAGACACGCACACCAATAACACCCACAAACAACACACCTCAATAATACACCCTAATAACACAGCGTTATACCACACACACACACCAATAACAGACACAAACAACATACCTCAATAGCACACCCTAATAACATAACCGTATAGCACACACATCCACCCACCCACCCACACACACACACACACACAAACATAACACACACACAAAACATACCTCAACACACCTCAATAACAATAAACCAAACAACAATAACTAATAACATAACCGTATACCACACACACCAACACACCACACATAACACACACACACACACACACACACACCAATAACACACACACACACACCTCACACACACTCACACACGCACACCAATAAACACACACACAACAACATACCTCAATAACACCCACACCTCAATAATAATAACATAATCGTATAGCACACACACACACACACACACACACACACACACACACATAAACACACACAAAACATACCGTATATCAACATACCTCAATAACACACCCAATAACATAACCGTATACCACACACCAACACCACACACACACAGACAACACACCTCAATAACACACCCTAACACACATAACCGTATATCACACCACACACACACGAATAACACACACACACACACACACGCACGCACACACACACACACCTACACACACACATACACCAATAACACACACAGACAACACACCTCAATAACACTTCCTAATAACATAACCGTATATCACTCACACACACACATACACACACACACATACACACACACACACACACACACACACACACACACCAATAACACGCACAGACAACACACCTCAATAACACACCCTAAACACATAACCGTATATCACACACACATACACACACCAATAACACACACAAACAACATACATGTACCTCAATAACACACCCTAATAACATAACCGTATACCAATCACACACCGATAACACACACATACAACACACCTCATAACACACACTAATAACATAACCGTATATCAGACACGTACACCAATAACACACACAAACAACACACCTCAATAACACACTCTAATAACAGAGGCGTATATCTCACACACACCAATAACAGACACAAACAACATACCTCAATAACACACCCTAATAACATAACCGTATATCACACACACACACACACACACACACACACACACACACACATATACACACACACACACATACACACACACCACACACAGAAAACATAACTCAATAACACACCCAATAACATAACCGTATATCATAAACACACACCAATAACACACACAAACGGCATACCTGAATAACACACCCAATAACATAACCGTATCACACACACACACACACACACACACACACACACACACACACACACACACACCAATAACACACACAGACAACATACCTCAATAACACACCCTAATAACATAAACGTATATCACACACACACACACAGACACACATACACACACGCACACATACACACACACACCAATAACACGCACAAACAGCATACCTCAATAACACACTAATAACATAACCGTATATCACACACACACACACACACACGCACACACACCAATAGTACACACATACAACACACCTAAATAACACACCCTAATAACATAACCGTATATCACACACACACACACACACACACACACACACACCAATAACACACACACCAATAACACACACAGACAACACACCGTATATCAAACCCCAATAAGAAACAATAATATACACTAATAGCACACACGAATAGCGTTAGCTACACGCGAAGGGTCGTGAATGGTCTGAGACATGACGTTCACATGTTATTTAAAATATGTTTTTTAGTGTATGTACGAAACCGTATACCACATTCGTGTCCGTTAGACACAGTTTATAAGTTACCTTAAGGCGAGTTGTTTAAAACAGTTTATAATTTACCTTACGGTGAAAGCGCCAACAGACATCGAATAAATGAATGAATGATTTAATTAATAACCATCACGTGCGACAACGAATGTTCACCAAATATCGCGCCACATTAGCCGCTGGTTAGACAGGAGTGGGTGGGTGGGGTCCATTAGTGAAGCGGAAGGACAAGGCGTATTAAGTACGATGTAACAAGAGAGTAATGACATCCAACATCGTCTATATCGAAAATAAAGTGTTAAAAATAGAAATCTTCCTATTAAAATGCGCCTCGGGGTGATCATATGAATGCCCAGATAGCACTTAATGAAGCATCCGACACTGAAACACTGCTCTAAACAGCAAACCCAGATATCACTTAATGAAGCATCCATCACTGAACCACTGTCCTAAACAGCAAGACAGATAGCTCTTAACGAAGCATCCGTCACTGAACCACTGTCCTAAACAGCAAGCCCACATAGCACTTAATGAAGCATCCATCACTGAGCGTCTGTCCTACACAGCAAGACCAGATAGGATTTAATGAAGCATCCGTCACTGAGCCACTGTCCTAAAAAGCAAGACCAGATAGCACTTAGTGAAACATCCATCACTGAGCCACTGTCCTAAACAGCAAGACCAGATAGCACTTAATGAAGCATCCGTCACTGAACCACTTTCCTAAAGAGCAAGCCCGGATAGCACTTAATGAAGCATCCATCACTGAGCCTCTGTCCTAAACAGCAAGCCCAGATAGCACTTAATGAAGCATTCGTCACTGAGCCACTGTCCTAAACAGCAAGACCAGATAGCACTTAATGAAGCATCCATCACTGAGGCACTGTCCTAAACAGCAAGACCAGATAGCACTTAATGAAGCATCCGTCACTGAACCACTTTCCTAAACAGCAAGCCCAGATAGCACTTAATGAAGCATCCATCACTGAGCCACTGTCCTAAACAGCAAGCCCAGATAGCACTTAATGAAGCATTCGTCACTGAACCACTGTCCTAAACAGCAAGACGAGTTAGCACTTAATGACGCATCTGCAACTGAACCATTGTCCTAAACAGCAAGCCCAGATAGCACTTAATGAAGCATTCGTCACTGAACCACTGTCCTAAACAGCAAGACGAGATAGCACTTAATGAAGCATCCGTCACTGAACCACTGTCCTAAACAGCAAGGCCAGATAGCACTTAATGAAGCATCCGTCACTGAACCACTGAAGCCCCACTGCTCCTAAACAGCAAGCCCAGATAGCACTTAATGAAGCATCCGACACTGAAACACTGTTCTAAACAGCAAGCCCAGATAGCACTTAATGAAGCATCCGACACTGAACCACTGTCCTAAACAGCAAGCCCAGATAGCACTTAATGAAGCATCCGACACTGAACCACTGCTCTAAACAGCAAGCCCAGATAGCACATAATGAAGCATCCGACACTGAAACACTGTTCTAAACAGCAAGCCCAGATAGCACATAATGAAGCATCCGACACTGAACCACTGCTCTAAACAGCAAGTCCTAAACCAGATAGCACTTAATGAAGCATCCGTCACTGAGCCACTGTCCTAAACAGCAAGCCCAGATAGCACTTAATGAAGCATCCGACACTGAACCACTGCTCTAAACACACATAATGAAGCATCCGACACACAGCTAAACAGCAAGCCCAGATAGCACTTAATGAAGCATCCGTCACTGAACCACTGTCCTAAACAGCAAGCCCAGATAGCACTTAATGAAGCATCCGACACTGAACCACTGTCCTAAACAGCAAGCCCAGATAGCACTTAATGAAGCATCCGTCACTGAACCACTGTCCTAAACAGCAAGCCCAGATAGCACTTAATGAAGCACCGCATCCGTCAAACAGCCACTGTCCTAAATGAAGCATCACTGAACCACCATAAACAGCAAGACCAGATAGCACTTAATGAAGCATCCGTCACTGAACCACTGTCCTAAACAGCAAGCCCAGATAGCACTTAATGAAGCATCCGTCACTGAGCCACTGTCCTAAACAGCAAGCCCAGATAGCACTTAATGAAGCATCCGTCACTGAAACACTGTCCTAAACAGCAAGCCCAGATAGCACTTAATGAAGCATCCGTCACTGAACCACTGTCCTAAACAGCAAGCCCAGATAGCACTTAATGAAGCATCCGTCACTGAAACACTGTCCTAAACAGCAAGCCCAGATAGCACTTAATGAAGCATCCGTCACTGAACCACTGTCCTAAACAGCAAGACCAGATAGCACTTAATGAAGCATCCGTCACTGAACCACTGTCCTAAACAGCAAGCCCAGATAGCACTTAATGAAGCATCCGTCACTGAACCACTGCCTTACTGTCCTAAACAGCAAGCCCAGATAGCACCAGATAATGAAGCATCCGTCACTGAGCCACTGTCCTAAACAGCAAGCAAGATACCACTCAATAGCATTTAATGTCCTAGCAAACAGCAGACCAGATAGTCACTGACGCTGAACCACTGTCCAAAACAGCAAGCCCACATAGCACTTAATGAAGCATCCGTCACTGAGCCACTGTCCTCAACAGCAAGCCCACATAGCCCTTAATGAAGCATCAGTCACTGAGCCACTGCCCCACTGCCCTACACAGCAAGCCCAGATAGCACTTAATGAAGTATCCGTCACTGAACCACTGTCCTAAACAGCAAGCCCAGATAGCACTCAATGAAGCATCCGTCACTGAACCACTGTCCTAAACAGCAAGCCCAGATAGCACTTAATGAAACATCCGTCACTGAACCACTGCCCTAAACAGCAAGCCCAGATAGCACTTAATGAAGCATCCGTCACTGAACCACTGTCCTAAACAGCAAGCCCAGATAGCACTTAATGAAGCATCCGTCACTGAACCACTGTCCTAAACAGCAAGCCCAGATAGCACTTAATGAAGCATCCGTCACTGAACCACTGTCCTAAACAGCAAGCCCAGATAGCACTTAATGAAGCATCCGTCACTGAACCACTGTCCTAAACAGCAAGCCCAGATAGCACTTAATGAAGCATCCGTCACTGAACCACTGTCCTAAACAGCAAGCCCAGATAGCACTTAATGAAGCATCCGTCACTGAACACTGTCCTAAATGAAGCATTCGTCACTGAACCACTGTCCTAAACAGCAAGCCCAGATAGCACTTAATGAAGCATCCGTCACTGAACCACTGTCCTAAACAGCAAGCCCAGATAGCACACTGTCCTAAACAGCTAAACAGTCCAGATAGCACTTAATGAAGCATCCGTCACTGAGCCACTGTCCTAAACAGCAAGCCCAGATAGCACTTAATGAAGCATCCGTCACTGAGCCACTGTCCTAAACAGCAAGCCCAGATAGCACTTAATGAAGCATCCGTCACTGAACCACTGTCCTAAACAGCAAGCCCAGATAGCACTTAATGAAGCATCCGTCACTGAACCACTGCCCTAAACAGCAAGCCCAGATAGCACTTAATGAAGCATCCGTCACTGAACCACTGTCCTAAACAGCAAGCCCAGATACCACTCAATGAAGCACCCGCCACTGAAACACTGTCCTAAACAGCAAGCCCAGATAGCACTTAATGAAGCATTCGTCACTGATCCACTGTCCTAAACAGCAAGCCCAGATAGCACTTAATGAAGCATCCGTCACTGAACCACTGTCCTAAACAGCAAGACCAGATAGCAATTAATGAAGGATCAGTGATTATTAACCAATTCATTCAGTGTTTTTTTTTTTTTCCTGTTGTTTGTTTATACTTGTTTTCGTGTTTTTAAAGTTTAAGCATGCTGTCTAAACAACATCTCAAACTTGAACTGATCCGAGAAGTTTTCCTATATCTTCATCCAGGTAGCACAAATAAATCAGAGGGCGACAAGGTACAAAGCTGTAACAACGACAAAGCACACTATTAAGACTATTGCACAAGCGATTATTGGTTACGCTGTGTCATTAACGCACAATGTTGTCTACACTATCTGCTGTTGTAAGTGCACATTTCATGATGATGTCAGACAGAAATACTACAGGTGACCCATTCACAGAAAACCACACCATGACCAATAAAACCCGGAGAGATATATATATATATATATATATATATATATATATATATATATACATGGGTGGTAGCCAGGCAATATTAATACTGTAAAAATCATGTCCCTTCCCACGCTCCATACTGTCGTTTCGTTGTCATTGCCAGTCGTGTTTGTGTGTCTATGTGCGCGTGTATATGTGTGTATTTGTGCGCGTGTTTATGTGTCTATATGCGCGTGTATATGTGTATATATGTGCGCGTGTTTATGTGTGTATGTGCGCGTGTTTATGTGTGTATATGTGCGCGTGTTTATGTGTTTATGTGCGAGTGTTTATGTGTGCGCGTGTGTATGCATGTTTATATGTGTATATGTGCGCGTGTTTATCTGTATATGTGTGTATATGTGCGCGTGTTTATGTGTGTATATGTGCGCGTGTATATGTGCGCTTCTGTATGTGTGTATATGTGCGCGTGTGTATATATGTGCGTGTGTATGTGTGTATATGTGCGCTTGTGTATGTGTGTATATGTGCGCTTCTGTATTTGTGTACGTGTGCGTGTGTTTGTGTGTATATGTGCTCATGTGTATGTGTGTAAATGTACGCTTCTGTATGCGTGTACTTGTGCGTGTGTTTGTGTGTATATGTGCTCGTGTGTTTATGTGCATATGTGCTCGTGTGTATGTGTACGAGTGTGTATATGTGTACGTGTGTATGTGCGTATATGTTCGCGTCTGTATGTGTGTATATGTGCGTGTCTGTATGTGTGTATATGTGCGCGTGTGTATGTGTACATATGTGCGCGTGTTCATGTGTCTATGTGCGCGTGTGTATGTGTGTATATGTGCGCGTGTTTATGCGTATATGTGCGCGTATGTATGTGTGTATATGTGCGTGTGTATGTGTGTATGTGTGCGCTTCTGTATTTGTGTACGTGTGCGTGTGTTTGTGTGTATATGTGCGCGTGTGTATGTGTGTGTATATGTACGCTTCTGTATGTGTGCACTTGTGGGTGTGTTTGTGTGTATATGTGCTCGTGTGTTTATGTGTATATGTGCTCGTGTGTATATGTACGCGTGTGTATATGTGTGCGTGTGTATGTGCGTATATGTGCGCGTCTGTATGTGTGTATGTGTGCGTGTCTGTATGTGTGTATATGTGCGCGTGTGTATGTGTATATGTGTGCGTGTGTATGTGTGTATGTGCGCGTCTGTATGTGTGTATGTGTGCGTGTCTGTATGTGTATATGTGCGCGTGTCTATGTGTATATATGTGCGCGTGTTCATGGAGTCTATGTGCGCGTGTGTATGTGTGTATATGTGCGCGTGTTTATGTGTCTATGTGCGCGTGTGTATGTGTGTATATGTACGCGTGTGTATATGTGCGCGTGTGTATGTGCGTATATGTGCCTGTCTGTATGTGTGTATTATATGTACGTATATGTGCGCGTTTGTATGTGTGTATATGTGCACGTGAGTTTTTGTGTCAGTGCGTGTGTGTAAGAGACTGAGTTTTGTGTTTGGTATTTCTTTTGTTTTAGGTAATTTTTTTTGTTTTTCATCATAATACACTTATACGTCATTAAGAGAAATGTGCAGTGGTAGTTAAAGGCATTTGTTTCTAAACTAATATATTGCTTGTAAGTAAATCGATGGCGATTCGTATTAAATTACGTATTAATGTATGTTTTTGTGTATCCCACGGACTGAGAACAAAACTTGATGGAATTGATTTCTTCTACGTTCTGGGATCTCTTGTCGAGACAAAATCGTGGAAATCTGAATTCCGGTCTGAGTAAGGCCATCCTAAAGGCGGCCTCGCCGTGATACATGGGCGCTTGTGCCACAGAGCGAAGAACGAAAAGTGATAATAAACCGGCACTAATGTCATCTGAGAGGCCGACTCGAAGTCATTTCGGCTGGAGTGATTATTGTGTTGTTTTGTAACTAGTCTCCATTATCACATAATGTCTATGAGGCAAACGATTTCCTGGCAGGATTATGCAGAACGTCCCAGGGCCGGCTATGCTAAGAGTTTTATTTGTGAACACAATGGCCTCGTGCGAGTGGAGATTTATATCGTGATAGCAGTTGATGTCTCAAAATCAAGTCTCAAATGTGCGTCTTATGAAGGGACTGCTCGTAATCCGCGCCGCGCGCTCAAAGGCGAGACTGTAAATTGGAGCTGCAAACATTCAATCCGCACTCTAAAGTTGCTGATTTATTTAAGTGGTAACGAGTCCGTGTGGTGATCGGGACGCTAGGTGATCGATCACCTTCTGTTCTCGCAGCCAAACCAGTGCTCCACGACTGTTACTCACGTTAGTATATTAGAAAACAATTCATTAACCAAATATACATGCTTCCTATATACCCAGAGAAAGAGGGAGAATGAGAATCAGAGAGAGAGAGAGAGAGAGAGAGAGAGAGAGAGAGAGAGAGAGAGAGAGAGAGAGAGAGAGAGAGAGAGAGATCACTCTGGGTTGAAACCAGTGTCTGGATGCCTGTCTACAAGCTGCTAGCCTTCAACCTTATTTCATAGCCACTGTCTTATCAATGAGCTTTCATTTCTGCTTGTTCGTTTAGTACCTTAAAGCAACGAAATATGTGTTGAATCTAAAGTAATACATCTATTTCCCTGTTGAGATAACAACCAATATTGGCACACTCCAAAATGACAAACTATTGCCGGGACTCGGGTAATGTATTGTCCTACTTTCCCATCTCGGCCCGACCAAGCACAAACCGGGCATCGCTCTGCCAGCAGACGTCATACCGCCCTGGAACAAGGGACATCACTCACACCGTGGACAGATGAGACGACCACTGGAGCCGGAAATTAAAGAGTGGATCTCACGAGCTCTTAATCAAGAAGTACCGGAACAAATAACCAAGATGGCTCGCGTTATATACGCTGATATAGGTCACCCGACGTCAGTCTCTCCTTTTGAGAAGAATACACCACAACAAAAGCTAATATATATTATACAGAGAGGATTCGTCTCGAGTATTTTTAATATGGAAAATATCAACTGAGTCTACGTTAATCGGTATTTGTCGAGGCTCTGCCGAGGTAAGGAGGTTGAACTCCATGTGTATCCTGTCTGTGTGGAAGTGAAACTCAAAATAGTTGGTTGTCCCCTTCAAGTTCGAGTTATCGATGTCTCTCTCTCTCTCTCTCTCTCTCTCTCTCTCTCTCTCTCTCTCTCTCTCTCTCTCTCTCTCTCTCTCTCTCTCTCTCTCTCTCTCTCGCTCGCTCTCTTTTAATTTGTTTTGCGTCTATACACTTTACGGCAATCTCATTGGTGCAGAATTGGTTACTTTTTTTCGTTAAAATCTCGATGAACCAAAAACAAATTAAGTCACGCCTACTACCCCCCTCCCCCATCCCCCAGCTGTCTCGCTGGATATTTAGGAGAAAACACACGTGGAAACTACAAAAGCAATACTATTGTGACACAGCAGATAGAACGTAATAGTACACTTTTTTAATGCGACAAATTAATGGAAAATGCTATAGCCTCTATTAGAAACATACTTATCTGCCCTTGATTGACTTCCGGCGCGTTCACGCTCCTATTGAATTGTGGAGTAGTCATCGACTTGTTCTCTTATTTTTTGACGTTAATAAAGTTTTATGTTACTATTATTGTTTGTCAGATTGTGTGCAATCTCCTTCTTTTACAGAAACGAAAATGTACAATATGTTTAATGCTCAACAGAAATACTTACGAACACGTCTTGGGGAGACCAAGAAAAAGTGGCTCATTAATGACTGACTCGTTAAAACGGCATCTTAATAAAGTTTTGATATTTGTCATCAATATGCACCATTTGTGACACCCAATAGCCGATGTGTATTTTTGTGCTGGGGTGTCGTTAAACATTCATTCATTAATTCATTCATTCATCAATACGCAATTGTTTGTGTATATATCACTGTGTACGAACGGAAGTGTACATTAATTTGATTAAATGACTAGCTGCGATTTTCTGTACCGCTAGCTGCATTATTAACTACGACCTATGCAGTAATTAATAATGAAACTAACGACACAGCAATTTACTTCCTCGCCTAACGATAAAGTTCCTACTGTCTGACTCGGTAATAAAGACGGTTTCGGAAGAAAACATGCACATATTTTCAGTGGAATAAACACAGGTAATAAATCGTACATCATGACGTATATTAAATTTAATTGAATACTGACGATGCCAGTAAATGCATTATTGGTGAAAATACGCAAACAAATCGGAACCGCGAGTACAGTGTCATGGTCAAACAATGTGTAACGGACATAGTGTAACGGACACCTTTCATATGTAATTTAATAGTTACGATCGATTATCTGTCTGCAATTATTAATATTATGCACAACCATTAAGCATTCCATAGTAGAATTTAATTGAATCGAAATTAATATATAAAAAAAAAACCAAAACAAAACAAAAAACAAAACATATAATATATATATATATATATATATATATATATATATATATATATATATATATATATATATATATATATATATATGCTGAAAGGAAAAATAAACGTCGGGTCAACTTTAAATCCAGCAGATCAAATTGTATGACACGATATGTACAATTGTACTACATATTTATGAAGGGTAATACTGTCAATATTTTTTTATTAAAATGAGAAAGAAAATGGCAACATAATCCGATTGCAAATGAGGGTGCCCCCCTATAATTGAAATTAAACACTCATGGAAGCAATTCATTAGTATCCGTCACATGTCACTGGTCTCACTAGTACCGTGTGTGACCAACCCGTGCCTGTGTAGCTGCCCTGACCCTCCTGGTCATGGAATTCAGCAAGGCATTCACACTCCTCATTGGAATGTTATTCCATTCGTCTACCACGGCATCTTTGAACCGGGCAATGGTGATGGGTGGGTTTGGACGATTCCTCACTCTCCTGTCCAACTGATCCCACAAGTGCTCGATGGGGGACAGATCGGGGATGTAAGCAGGCCAGTCGAGGGGGACGATGTTGTTCGCTGCATGGAAGTCCTTACACACTATTGCAACATGAGGCCTTGCGTTGTCTTGTTGCAATGTCAGGTTGTTTTGCTGGACAAAGGGCACAGCGTGAGGCTGCAGGTTCCCAGCGATGACCACGAAAGGCGTTTTCAACCTGTCACGGGGATCCTATAATACCCGTAACTGAATGAAACCCGATTGTCCAAATATCTCAGAAATCAAGAATGTCAACACATTATCATAACGTTCCAGGAAGACGAAAATGGACTGGACCATCCTGTAAGTTTCTTCTCCAAAAAGTTTGACAAACACCAGGTGAACTATTCCACTATAGAGAAGGAAGCTTTGGCCATGGTACAAGCTCTGAAGCATTTTCAGATCTACGTGAAATCGGCAGTGCATCAAGTGGTGGTCTTTACTGATCATAATCCGCTTACCTTCATTCACAGAATGAAAACCACCAACCAGAGAGTTATGAGGTGGAGTCTTCTTCTGCAAGAATACCCAATTACCATTGAACATATCAAGGGCACATCCAATGTAATCGCTGATGCCCTGTCCCGAAGTTGAACGTTATGATAATGTGTTGACATTCTTGATTTCTGTTTTGTTTTTATATATTTTATTTGTATACCAGGGACTCAGAGACTCAGTGTGATTACTGGTAGTCACCTTATTATTACATGTGTTATAAATGCCCGGATGCGTCAGTTAACGCACTTTTTGTTTTAATGTAGTATATTTCCCTATTCCTAGAGTAGAGGAAATATCGTTTTTGAGGTGGGGGTGTGTGACGGTACATGCTCTTAATTTATTTTCGCCTGTGGCGATATTAATTGTTTTAGAAGGCCGTGTGCAGTTCCAAATGCACTTAGCCCAGCTGGGCAACTTGTTACGTGATACCTTTGCGCGACGGTCATTCAACCGTCTCAAGCAGACGTCACGGGAGACGAGTAGCGCATCTGCTTGAGACGGTTGAATGACTTCGCGCATTCATCTGACCACTGGAACTTCGTTTCTTTCTTTTTCAGTGTCGCACGTTTTCCAGGTTTTCTCCGATAGGCATGCTGGAACTATCGGCAGTCTGTCAAAATAACCTTTTAGCAAATTGATGTGACAATACCTATCAGGAGTGTTTATCACATACCCTGTCTCATTAACCTGTTTCTGCACAACACAGGGCCCGAAATACCTGTTCTGTAATGAACCCCGTTTAATGGGAAGGTACAGCAGCACCTTATCCCCTGGTTTAAATTCCCGACTCCTAGCCTTCCTATCAAACACTGGTTTTATTTTGCTCTGAGCATGGCTCAGTTGCTTCCTATCCTTTCTATCTCTAACTCTCTTATTCATTAATACTCCCTTGTCCACAGTTAATAAGGTAGTGCGAGCTGCCAACAAATTTGGATCAGCCCCCTGCTCTAGAACTAACTCTTGTCTATTACAAGGTAAGGCCCCTCTATCAAACACAACTGGTTCATTTACCTTCTGCGGGAGGTCAACAGGTTCCACTACATTTAGTTCGTCAGTTGACTTATCTACCAATTTACTGATAACCTCATCCACTTCAATTTTATGGCTCACACACGTATCAGACAAATCACAAATATCCTCTGGGTCTCGTGCTACCCTACTGGCCATAGCCCTAGTCTTTACACACGCAGGATATCTAATCTCATCAACCTCACTCTCTTCTATTGGTAAAGTGCTGTCTCTAATTAACAATCGGTCACATTTCGGCTGACAACACTGACTAGTCAAATCATTACCCAACGAAACTCATATGTTTTCAACAGGCAAGTCCTTCACAACACCCACAACGACTGGTCCCGTCACAAACTTCGAACACAAGAAAACGTTATGTAACCGGACAACCATTTTTTCTCCAGCAACCGAGGTTAAGGCCAAACTACGTCCTGTATCTGAATTCTTAATACCAGCTAAACACTCCGACGTGATCAGCGACTGACTACACCCGGTATCTCTATAGATTGATATTGTCTTAGGACTCAATTCTTGTTTCACATCACAAACCATACCAGTGGACACATACGGGTTTACCTTCTCTGCCATGGGACTAACCATTAACTATCTCGCTAACGGAGCTGACCTCACTAAACCGACCACTTGCGCATTATCGCGTTTCCTTTTAAAACAGTCCCCGACAAGATGGTTATCCTTTTTACAGTAACTGCAAACATCCCTGTCTTTTTAGCCACAAACTCACTATAAGACTGACCCTGCGTTTTTCTCAACTCGCTATACCGTAAACGATAATCCTCAGGTCGTAATTCATAAGCCCTCAACACTGCAGCCTTAACTAGGTCGTACTGACTTGCTCGCTCATCACTCATTGAATTATAAGCTACACTAGCCTTCCCCTTAAACTTAGACACGGCTAACAATGTCCACTTAGACTGCGGCCAATTTAGCTGCTTAGCGGCCCGTTCAAAAAGTTGAAAGAACATATCTACCGTTCTTCTCTTTCGTACTCAAGTTTTTTAAAAGCTAATTGTTGTTCCACACTTAACTCATTTATCTCTATCTCTGGAACAATCTCACCGTCTTCCATAACAGGCCTATCACCAAAAACTTCCTGGATAATAATTGTCTTTATATCACCTAAGGTTTTAGCTGATGTTAAATCAATTTCTCGCTCACCCGCGATTTCAACTAACTCGGCCTTACGTGCTCGCTTAATCTCCATTACACTGAGCGTAGGCCTATCCAGCAAATTCTTATCCATGTTTAGATATGACACACTTATTATTTTCTAGTGAACAACGTTGCTACTTCTGGTAATTTGTAAAAATAATTTATAAAGCCCCCATTTACAAACAATACTTTTTTAAATATGCATGTCCCGTTTCAGATCCGGGACGAGCGCCCCAATTTTCTACTCCTGTCACGGGGATCCTAGAATACCCGTAACTGAATGAAACCCGATTGTCCAAATATCTCTCCTAACTGTATATCTATTAGATCTCTCTGTAACGGGGAGTTAAAAACCGCTTTGGCTCGTCTAGGCATGATCAGAGATACGATCTTATATAAAGTATATATTATTATAGCACGTTTAGTTCACTAGAAAACACAACAAAAACACAATACACTTTGGAATCTGTATTAACCTACGCTGACAAATGTACTGCCGCAGTAGTTACTTAACAACAACAAATAATAACAACCCAGAACTGATCACTTAATTAGTTAATCTCTAGGTGTCTAGTTTACACAATATGCTAATCACTTCACCGTGACACAACACCCACACGTGTCATAATTGAGAAACGCTAACACACACACGTGTGATAATGGAGAAACGCTAACAGGGGAACTTAATTAATAAAGGAATTACAACTATATTCCTAACTGGTTAATTTTTAATTAACCCTAACTACTCATTCAATAACCTTGTAATACAGACTTAATACTGGAACCTATCACAAAAAAGACAATAACCTACAGTTTACCTAGGTCCTCTAGGATGACTGGATAAGCTTTATATAATTATTTAGGACAGTGAGCCTACAGATTACTGCGTCAGATGACCGGCAGCACCGTCTAAATAATATTGGTATAATACAGTATTAAAATATTTAAAGTCACATCAATCACATCAAGGTTATACAACAGAGCAGAAATGATATTTACCAAGTCCAAACGGACGAACGTTCCCTGGAAGCCTTCCTGTGTTTCTCCCCGATATCTCTAAAACCCTAGCTATTTATTCAAAACTCTCAGAGACAGCGAATATCGCCTGGGGGCACAAGGCGGTACCTCGCGTATCATCTGAATTTCCACAGCGACCAAGACGGCATATCTTTCTCTTAGATCGCCAGACTCAATGACGCCAAGTCGCCAAATCACGGTTGTAAAAACCGCACTCGCGGAGGTATTACGTAACTACTGGCCACATGGCTCCGCGCCTGGGGGTAGTAAGGGAGCCTGTAGAGATCCATGACCTACTTTCCGTGACCGTGACCTTGATGACGTCACGGCCTTGTGCCGTGACCTCGTCCTACTGACCCTGACCTACTTAGACTGGCCTTGACCTTGATGACGTCACGGACTACTGTACCGTGTGCAACGTCCTACTGACCCTGCCCTGACCTACTTAGACCGGCCCCCAACCTACTTAGTCTAGTCCTGACCTATTTAGCCAGGCCCCGATCCGTCGTATTTAGCAACGCCAATGCTATCCTGTCTGTGGGAAGTGTAGGATTCCTTGCTACTAATAGGAAACTGTAGCGGGTTTCCTCTCTAAAACTGTCCAAAAGTATGTTTCACATCCAATAGGCAATGATTCTTAAATCAAGGTGCTCTAGTTGTGTCGTTAACCTACCACATCTAAGGACTCGGCCCGACGCGAGGTAGTGTGTTTAATTTTAGCGCACTGAATGATGAATGGTTATAACTGCTTACATCCGGGAAGCGGTGGTATCCTATTTTATTGTTGGTGGCAATACTGAACTAGAAGTTACATTCTTAAAGACGTGAAATAAGAAATGATTTAAATGGTGTAAAATAGAATTCTCGTTCTACGCTATCTGATAGCGCATTCACAAGATTATTATTAACAGACCTATTTCGTCACTTTATTCCGCGCTTCGCCGCTCACACATATAACGGTTTAAATGACAGGTTTTGTTAACATGCGTTTAGTAGTCAAGTGCGAACGACTTCGCGTCCAGCGCTGAGGGTACGTCGTTCGTATCTAATGTGGGGAAATTCTAAAACTGTCCAAAAGTATGTTTCACATCCAATAGTCAATGATTCATAAATCGAGGTGCTCTAGTGGTGTCGTTAACCTACCACTTCTAAGGACTCGGCCCGACGCGAGGTAGTGTGTTTAATTTTAGCGCACTGAATGATGAATGGTTATCACTGTTTACATCCGGGAAGCGGTGGTATCCTATTTTATTGTTGGTGGCAATACTGAACTAGAAGTTACATTCTTAAAGACGTGAAATAAGAAATGATTTAAATGGTGTAAAATAGAATTCTCGTTCTACGCTATCTGATAGCGCATTCACAAGATTATTATTAACTGACCTATTTCGTCACTTCATTCCGCGCTTCGCCGCTCGCACATATAACGGTTTAAATGACAGGTTTTGTTAACATGCGTTTAGTAGTCAAGTGCAAACGACTTCGCGTCCAACGCTGAGGGTACGTCGTTCGTATCTTATGTGGGGAAATTATATTTTTCTTTTATTTTTAAAACAAAATAATAATTTATAGTTTGTTTTTATTTTACTTATTTACTTACTTATTTATTTGTTTATTTATTTATTATGTTACGATTTATTTTTCAAGCATCCTCTAATAACCCTGTGGGGACGGGACGTAGCTCAGTGTTCCCTTGATGTGGGTCGGTCTGGTATATATCCAGCCAATGATCCACAACTGGACAACGGTATGTACTATCCTGTCTGTGGGATGGTGTAGGATCCCTTGCTGCTATTCAAAAAGAGTAGCCCATGCAGTGGCGACAGCGGGTTTCCTCAATCAATATCTGTGTGGTCCTTAACCATAATATTATGTCTGACGCCATATAACCGTAAATAAAATGTGTTTAGTGCGTCGTTAAATAAAACATTTCTTTCTTTCTTGTATAACCATAAATAAAATATGTTGAGTAAATAAAACATTTCCTTCCTCGTAAAATAAAGACTAATTGAACACAAATATTTTATTTTGTTTTAGCCATAGGAAAAGAAAGACATATTTGTCTCGAAGAAAGGAATGTTTGTTAAGAAGAAAGGCATGTGTGTTAAGGAGAAGAAAGGAATATTTGTTAAGGAGAAGAAAGGAATATTTGTTAAGAAGAAGAAAGGAATGTGTGTGTGTGTGTGTGTGTGTGTGTGTGTGTGTGTGTGTGAAAGATCCCCCGCCCATTGCTTTGAAGAAAGAACGCGTGACTGTAACTGAACGCTCCGACCTAAACTATGATCTTTTAGCTGCATTTTAAGCACAAGTATTTCCCTAGAGTACAAGCCTTTTTACAGGGCTTTTTAATTACAAAATGGGTAAATACAGTGGTCGATCTAGGATCGATCCCCGTCGGTGGCCCATTAAGCTATAGCCAGCTAGTGTATTATGTCTGGTATATCAAAGATCGTGGTATGTTTTGTCTTGTACACACAGCTCTTGCTACTATAAAGTAGCGGTAGAAATATCCAATCACAAATCTAGTCATAGAGTAAAAAAAACAACAAAAAAAACCCGCAATGTTTTGGTTTTTCATTTATTTCTAAATTACAAATCACTGACACATATATAAAATGGACACACACTGGGTTACATCGAGAGGCCTTAAGGGCGACATGTGAATAATATGAGTGTTCATTTCTCTTCATCGTCGTCGTCCTCCTCATCGTGGGTATCGTAGTCGTCTTGTTCATCCAAATATTCGCCGATCCATGAACGATACTGATTTAATTTAGAACGAATCTGTGGTCTCACATCTTTGTCTGGATTCACAAACTGTAAAAAATTTCTGGTGTTGGGACCTTTGTCAAAGTAATGCATATAGGTCAGAAAGCGAGAGTACGTGTCTTTAAATAACTTCCATTGCAATGTCTTCATGTTTTTTTCAATGACATCTTGGGACATGTTTTTTTCTTCGTAGCGTTTCCTCTTGCTTTCGATATAGTCATGATTGATGTCGAATTCACGTTCCACCATGAGACGAATGCCTTCGTTTTCCAGGTCGGGCGACGGCTCTTCTTCTTTTTCATTTCCCTCTTCGCACGTTTTAAATCGCAGATGTCGCTGCAAGTCGCTTCCGTCTTTAAAGACCAGACCACACGTATCGCAAGACTGCATCCTCTTGACTTTTTTCAGATAGGGTTCTACCTCATCATCTTCTTCGTCGTCACTTTCGTAGGCGAGTATGCCTGGTAGTTTTCCCTTGAATGCGTTTCTTTGCATGATTTGCATGTAGAGCTCTTTCTTCGTCGGTGGCTGCAACTCTTCTGAGACATTCGCCATTACGTTCGTGCTTTTATACCATTCGGACGGCCCCGTCTCTAAACCATTAGGCCGAAGACGCCAATGTTCGGGCGTGGTCGGTTTCAAGTCCACCAAGAGATATCCGTAGGGCCTGTGGGTAGCTTTCTCAAACCGCTGCATGAAATGACGAGCATTTCCAGGATACATCTGCTGTGCCAAGGTTAGGACTTGCTGCTTGTCGATGGGGTTGTTAAACAGTGCCAGGTAATGACAGTTTCTTCTCTGTGTCGGGTCCTTGCTGTGATACAAGTTCTGGTTGATGTCAATCACAGAGAGGTTTCTGTGGTGACTTCCTTCCGTGAACAGGTCGGTGATGCGAGGGTCTTTTCCAGCTGTAGACATCAAGTCGTCCAACATGATGAGATTTCTGACTCTGGGATCCAAATAACGATCCTTTTCCAAATTATCGGGTATGCCTTGAACAAATTTCACTCGAGCAACGATTTTGATCGTATCATAGAGGGGTTGCCATCGTTTGTAGAGCCAGATGATGCGCTGGGGAGGCGGGTGGATTTTACCATCCCTTAGCAGTTTGTACAACAAAACTGTCTTTCCACACGACGTGGGTCCCGACACGATCATGGTGAACGGATGTAACAATCTTAGGGGCTGCTGCTGCTGCTGCTGTGGTGGTGGTGGTGGTGGTGGTGGCTGCTGCTGCTGCTGTGGTGGTGGTGGTGGTGGTGGTGGCTGCTGCTGCTGTGGTGGTGGTGGTGGTGGTGGCTGCTGCTGCTGCTGTGGTGGTGGTGGTGGTGGCTGCTGCTGCTGTGGTGGTGGTGGTGGTGGCTGCTGCTGCTGCTGTTGCTGCTGCTGCTGCTGTGGTGGTGGTGGTGGTGGTGGCTGCTGCTGCTGCTGTGGTGGTGGTGGTGGTGGTGGCTGCTGCTGCTGCTGCTGCTGCTGCTGTGGTGGTGGTGGTGGTGGTGGTGGTGGTGGTGGCTGCTGCTGCTGTGGTGGTGGTGGTGGTGGTGGTGGTGGTGGTAGTAGACCTTTAGCATGTTTTTGTTGAAAATGTCTTAACATGTCGTCTCTCCTCGAGAATGTGAAACCACATTCTGAACATGTGCTCTGCATGGCGACTCTAAATGAAATGACGATATCTGACCCACATAGTTCCTTTTATAGCTTATTTAGAAATGCTTCTGCAGTTTCGGGGCTTTCCAACCCGTACCACTTTGTTGTTGTTGTTGTTGTTGTTGTTTTCGTTTCAGATCGGCTTTGGCTTGCTCTACCACTTGTTGTGTCGGGGAGACCATGACGACTTTGGGTGTCTGGGACTTGTTCTGTTCCTCTTTTTCTTTTTTCCACGTGGGATCGTAGAGTTCTAGACATCGATCCACACTGTACATGATCTGACTTTTCTCACCACGTTGCACTGGAAAATGAGGTTGAAGTTTACCTTCTGCCTGCAGTTTATAGAAACGGGTCCACTTATCCACGTCGGGTACATATAACTTGTACTGGTCTGACATGTTGCTCCTCTGAAAGTTCTACCTCAAATGACGAGTTTTCCAAAACTATTTCACTTATATACCTTATGACGCATAAAGATATGGTACAGGAATGTTTGAATGTGTGTGATACGTATGACCAGTGTCCCTCCTGCCAAGCACAAATCTCATCGTGCGAGCTCCCAAAAAACATCGTTACCAAAATATTACCCTTTACCAGTGTTACTACCATAGGGATACGTCTAGGGACACACTCATGGACCCAGGACATAAATAAGAAAGCAAAACCTGTTATTCACGGTTTTATTCACAACATACAACATGAAAACATAGCACACAAGTGTCTGAAACATTTAATATCTGAACATGTTGTTCACATGGGGACATCTCGGGGACAGTCTGTAATGTTCCATCACTGGGTCGTCCATTCTCTGCCATCGGTAGGCGCGTAGTCCACAACAGTAACAGACGACGGCATCCTGATTCCCTGTGTAGAAGAAACCGGCCTTGGCGAGCTCCCTCGGTTTCTGGCGTAACTGTATGGGCCACCACCCAAATGTCTGCATCCGTGTGTAGACGTGGCGCATTTCGGGACGATGGCAGAACAGGTAACTTCTCGAACAGCAGTCTTCATCATCCCAGGCAGCGTCTGTTTCACAGGCAGCATCTGTTTGATCCACGGCTTCTTTGATTTCACCATTTTCATCCATATTGTCACAGGCAACATCCGTTTGATCCATGAAATGTTCTTCTGGTTTGGTAGCCACTCTTTTGATCGTATGTCTTTCTGAACATTTGCAGACCAAGATGTCGTCCTCGTCGCTACTGCTGCTGCTACTAACACTGCTCGAATATCCCGATGCCATCTTCTTCGTTCCAGATAGATTGCAACAAGACACAAGAATGTCAGAATCATAAAACACGTCTGTTCTCTAGCACAGTCACAAAGCAAATGAAGTGTAAACCATAAATCCATTCTTTTATACCTTCGAGTTCATCCAAAACAAAACTCGTTCACCACTGGTGACACTCGTTAGGGTTGCAGAAGTTACACTGAAGAAATCCCATCTGGTTTTGATGGTCGTCTTGCATGGCGCAGGGCACAATCGAGTTCAGCTCTGGTACAAAGTCACACATGACTGTGAAACAGCCTTTCAGTTTCTCCCATTGTTGTAGAGAAAGGAATATTCCCTTCTTCGAAGGTTTCACGGATTTAGTTTCATCACACCACCACCACTGACGCAGGTTCACCCCAGCAAAGTTCTTGTCGACGCTGACTTGGACGTTGGCACCAAGGTGTCTGAAATTTTTTTCGTCTTTCCCCTGGTTTAATGCTGAAATTGTTTCGTCAATTTGGCTTTTACATCCACACAGTTCACTCCACTGTTTAAGACTAAGGACAATACCTCGCTTGGTGGGGAAACTTTTCCCCTTGTCACTGTCAAACTTCCTTATGTGAATAGCAGTGTCCCCTTTCCATAACTTGGCCACCACGTAGACGTTAGTTCCAAGTTCTAGACGACATTTCGCTTCATCACTTGTGAAACATGCCATCTCTGGATTGAACGTAGATCTGATCGTTTTCGGCGAGCGAATGACAATTAAACCGTATCTAGCCTTGTTATACTCTTTCGTGCCAGTCTAAGTAGGTCAGGGGCCGGTCTAAGTAGGTCAGGGCCGGGTCAGTAGGACGTTGCACACGGTGCAGTAGTCCGTGACGTCATCAATGTCAATCTAAGTAGGTCAGGGCCAGTAGGACGAGGTCACGGCACAAGGCCATGACGTCATCAAGGTCAAGGTCACGGAAAGTAGGTCATGGATCTATACAGGTCCCCTTACTACTCCTGGGCTGGGTGTGTATTAGAAGTACAGCTCGACGACCGTCGCGCAAAGGTATCACGTAACAACTTGCCCACCAGAGCTAAGTGCATTTGGAACTGCACACGGCCTTCTAAAACAATTAATATCGCCACAGGCGAAAAGAAATTAAGAGCATGTACCATCACACAAACCATGGGAAATTCCACACCAGACCATGACTGAGCCACCTCCAAATCTGTCCCTCTCATCAACCCAAGCGTCAGCAAATCTCTCCCCATGACGTCGATACACGCGACATCGCCCGTCCGACCGCAAAAGAGTTAACCTTGATTCGTTCGTGAACAGTACACGCCTCCATTGCATCATGCCGAACCTTCCCGGTGCATGTGCACGCAGCCAATTCATCCGACGTTGTCGACTTAATGGCGTCAGAGAGAGACCAACGTAGGGACGACGCGCAACGAGATTGGTCTCTCTCAGCCGATTCCTTGTAGTTTTGGGGTGGATGGGACGACTGTGGGTGCCTATGGTGTTGCGAGCAGTTTCGGTGGCAGTAAGGTGACGATCGCGCAAATGCGCAAGCCTGATTGCTCGGTCCTCTCGGCGTGACGTTACACGTTGGCGCCCGGACCGGGGACGGTCGGCAACCCTTCCTGTAACCCGTAAACGTATCACAAGACGTTGTATGGTTCGAACATTGACACCAAATTGCACGGCAACTTGTCTTTGCGTATGACCTTGCATGAGCTGTGAAATTGCTTGACCCCTCTCAACTTCGGTCAAGCGTGGCATAATGGCAATTAAAGTTTGACCAAATAACTCATCGGATTGTGTTCCGTAACAGGTAAGATTGCAATATGGTATGAGTTGTACCCCAGACTTCGTCCGAATCGTAGTTTTGCACGTGCTATTGGTGATTTCCATTGTCTTGCCATACGCCACCCCCTAACACACTTCATTGAGTGTGCATTCAGGGTATAATGCACAATAACCCAATGAGTTATTTGTACAACTTCCATACAAATCCGCCCACTTATTTAGGAATTATTCCACAATTTATGACCCGACGTTTCTTTTTCCTTTCAGTATATATATATATATATATATATATATATATATATATATATATATATATATATATATACCAACTATCAGAGTCTTGCCTGCCACTTACGCTTATAATCATGTATCAGGGATTTAGCGGACGCACAAAACTTGCGTATAGGACGCACTAAAACTTAACTGGACCCGCATAAATAGAGGTACTGCGTCCCGTGGGACGCATAAAATATCTGACATTTTCAGTAACCCTGTCCACTATCAAAGATCGATCATTCTGTGTAACACACTATTTCTTTTCTACCTATAAACTGCGTATTCAAATGGGGATTCCCCATATCGAAAATAAAAAGTAAGTTGGTAATTTCCGGAAAGAGATCACGGATTTGCGATCATTCGTAACTTCTCGTCAACAGGCCGAACACAATCGGAAATTCCCGGGCGAATAAAACAAATTGGTTAAATGTTCTGATTTGCAGCACGATTCATAAACAACGCATGGTATTGTGAGTGTCATTTAGCTTGCAGGAAATGGTTCAAATAATTATACAGATAAAGTGAAATGTTGATTTTGAAAGAATAAACAATGAATACAGACATTGATTTCCCGAAAGGAAAAACAACAACACAGCTTGTTAAATGTACATATAGTATACACGTGATTTGTTGTCTGCAGCTCTCTGTCGTTTGTGTGGTTTTGGGACCCTTTGTTTTCAGGTTGGGACCCCCAGAAAAGAAAGAGGTGAGTCCAAGGGACCCGTTTCAGAAAAACAAGGTAAATCCCTGAATGTATACAACAATGTCTTCATTTTAACATGTTAGGCATCTACCAGCCTTAAATCATCGGCATGCAAGACTAACATAAATATGTTTACACAAATATTTTGACGTAAACAAAACTAGTACTGTTACTATAGGTAGATGTTTTAAAGTTAAATTTTACATTTTGCTGTTATTACAGAACAATTTACACTTTATAATGCAATGCATATACATATAGTCCGTCCCATCCTCCTACAAAAATGTTTTGTTGTTTCTGTACATAATGTAAGCTTAGTTTGACGTAAAAATAAAAATACTATACTATAAAATATACTATTTTTGAGTGTAATTTAGAAAACAAGCGGCTCAGAAATAACTAACTTGTAGTAAATTCCATAGTATAGAAAATATGCGTTCCCCGTGGGACGCATTATAAACATATGTTTCTATTATCTGTATATATTACAACTGTGTTACTGCCACACACAATACATTAAAACTGCAGGTGAGTTTGTGTGTTTAAATGAAATTATGATAATTAATGTGAGGGGAGATTGCAGCTTTGAAAAAAAATATTCCATGCAAGAAAACCAAAACAATCAGGTGTGTGACGGCTCGCTAGATTCATCTCCTATATTTAACACGTAGTCAATTATAACAACACGCAATTTCATCAACTTAATTTTTACCTATATCATTCTTTAATTTTTAAAGCATAGGTGGGGACATTTATGACGCCAGGGATTGGCATGCATAAATCTCAGCTGAAGATTCACAAACAACTGTGGTCATCGGCCATTCAAGCTGTAACTGGAAAGCGCCGGAAGTGGTTAGTGGTTAGGGGACGTAACTCGGGAATTTTTAATAGAGGCTAATGAAATGAGACTCGGTCAGTGGCCAAAAAAGTAAAGTAAAGTTTGTTTTATTTAACGACGCCACTAGAGCACACTGATTTTTTATCTTACCATCGGCTATTGGACGTCAAACATATGGTCACTTTGACACTGTTTTGAAGAGGAAACCCGCTGTCGCCACATAGGCTACTCTTTATTCAACAGACAGCAAGGGATCTTTTATTTGCGCTTCCCACAGGCAGGATAGCACAAACCATGGCCTTTGTTGAACCAGTTATGGATCACTGGTCGGTGCAAGTAGTTTACACCTACCCATTAAGCCTTGCGGAGCACTCACTCAGGGTTTGGAGTCGGTATCTGGATAAAAAATCCCATGCCTCGACTGGGATCCGAACCCAGTACCTACCAGCCTGTAGTCCGATGGCTTAACCACTGCGCCACCGAGGCCGGTCGGTCGGTGGCCAAAGAAATGTAGGAAATTTCACGCATGAAACTTACTTGTAAGCATTGTTCAACAGTTGTTGGCAAAAATTCAAGTTTAAATATGTGACACGTTCCGTTCATTCACATTAAAAATATACTCTTCAAAAAAAGAAACGCAAAAGTTTACAAATGGGTTATAACTCCGATTTTATGTTTCCTACCGGTTCATGCTTTGTGAATATAAGGTCATTGCATGTCCCAAACACATTCCCACGGTTACATTCGATAAAACGCAGCTACTGTACAATAAAGTTCCAAAATGTGAATATTCGCAAAAACGCAGCCACGTGCAAACCATGTCACCACTGCACGTGCGTTGTCTGCACGTGCAACATGAACACCGACAGTATAAAAGTGCAGGGTGTTCGCTTGCCTGGCCTCTGTATCTGGCCGACAGTTGACAATCCAGGACATGCCACGTCTCAGTGAACCGCAGAGAAACAATGCCATCGGCCGACTAGACGCAGGCGAATCCAGAACAGCCGTTGCCAGGGCATTCCATGTGTCCCCAAGCACCATCTCCAGACTGTGGGACCGTTACCAGCAACATGGATCAACACGTGACCTCCCTAGATCCGGTCGACCACGGGTCACTACCCCCGGGCAGGACCGCTACATCCGGGTACGCCACGATTGACTACTGCCACCTCCACAGCCGCAGCAATACCAGGTTTGCGCAGGATATCCGACCAGACCGTACGGAACCGCCTACGTGAGGTAGGAATTCGTGCCAGACGTCCAGTTCGAGGTGTCATCTTAACACCACAACACCGTCGACTCCGACTGCAGTGGTGCCAGATTCATCGACAATGGCCTCAACTGCGATGGAGACAGGTGTGGTTCAGTGACGAGTCCCGATTTCTGCTCCGACGTCATGATGGAAGATGTCGCGTGTATAGGCGTCGTGGTGAACGTTATGCGGCAAACTGCGTGAAGGAAGTGGACAGATTCGGCGGGGGTAGTGTCATGGTGTGGGCAGCCATCTCACACACTGGCAGAACTGACCTGGTCCACGTGCAGGGCAACCTGAATGCACAGGGCTACATTGACCAGATCCTCCGGCCACACATCGTTCCAGTTATGGCCAACGCCAACGCAGTGTTCCAACATGACAACGCCAGGCCTCACACAGCACGTCTCACAACGGCTTTCCTACAGAACAACAACATTAATGTCCTTCCTTGGCCATCGACATCACCGGATTTGAACCCAATTGAGCATCTATGGGACGAGTTGGACCGACGCCTCCGACAGCGACAACCACAGCCCCAGACCCTGCCCGAGCTGGCAGCAGCCTTGCAGGCCGAGTGGGCCACCATCCCCCGGGACGTCATCCGTACTCTGGTTGCTTCAATGGGCAGGCGGTGCCAGGCAGTTGTCAACACACGCGGAGGCCACACCCGGTATTGACTCCAGATGACCTTGACCTTGGTGGTGTGTCCTATCACTTACTCACAATGGACTAGAGTGAATTGTGAACAATCCTGCAACATTTGGTAATGATCGGACTCACCATTCAATAATTAAATCAATTCTCCAAATGTTACGACAATGTGGTTTTGCGTTTCTTCTTTTGAAGAGTATATATAAACTAAACACGAATCGGACAATTCCTTCCAATATAACTAAAGTCGCGTTCACACCAGTATTTTTAGTCCGGACTAAGCGTGCACACTAACACGGTTCAGGTCTAAATAGTCCGGACTAAGCGTGCACACTTAACACGGTTCAGGTCTAAAAAGTCCGGACTAAGCGTCTACACTAACACGGTTCAGGTCTAAATTGTTATGAACTAGGTTAACCCGGACTAGTTTGGTCGGACCAAAAACATCGACCCAGGCTCGGATAAATTTTAGCTCGGTTTAAATGTCGCAATGTGAACGTTCCTCGGTTCCAGGACCCGTATTTTCGAAGCCATCTTAGCTATGATATATCGTAGCTAGTTAAGAGCACAATACAAATGTCGTAGATTTAAGATACGATCGATTTTCGAAGGTATCGTAAAGTTCTCTTAGTGTGTCATGATTTACGATATTTGTCAAACAAAACTGGGAACTAAATGGAGATAGAAAAGATGGGGTATTTCTCGGTGACGTCATCAAGGAAATTCTCTCTAAACGTCATCTCGGTACAGCTGACTTTCCAGAATAATAGAATCTATCACCGTTGTGAGGTATAGATAAGGCAATTCCAACCCGAGGGACAACATGTTTCTTGTCCCTCGGGTTGGAGTTGCCTTATTTATACCTCACAACGATGATTTGATTCTTTTTCTTGCCCATTTAATTACAGTAACAAAACATTAATTTTGTAACCTACGGTTTGTTTATTGTAGAACAATTCATAAACATTTCGCCTACAAACGCCTTTAATCATACGCGGAAATATATAGTCCACATTATGCAACGACAAAAAGGTTACCAATAAATATAAAGTTGAAAATATTAATTTGTTTAAATACTTTAAAAACAATGACACAACGTTAAATGGCAAAGAGAATTCTGAAAAACATAAGTTATAACGTCAATCGTCGTAAAACATAAGTTATGACGTCACGCGTATGTAGAAATCGTGTAGCCCTCGGGTCGGACAGATTTATCTAGACCTAGGGTCAGACAGATTTGTCTAGCACCGTGCACAAGCTGGATAACCCTGTCCAGTGGGCAAGAATGGATACTATGCAAGCGTCCGAACCACCGACAAAGAGGCCCCGTAATGGAAACTAATGTTCCATAGATGTGGAAATTTTAATATCGGATTTGAGGAAAAAGAGAAAAAAAAAAATTATTTAACGACGCACTCAACACATTTTATTTAAAGGTTATATGGCGTCGGGCGGATGTGGGGAAGAAGTCTAGCATTCTTTTCTCTTCTTTTGGCTAGTTGACAGTGATTAGGCTACATTAGTCCCAGAATACAAAGTAGGGCCTTTGGACGTTATTAGGACGAGACACAGCCCAATGGACCCACCGACGGGGATCGATCCCAGACTGACCGCGCATAAAGCGAAGGCTTTACTACTCATCTAAAATATTCATAATCAAATAATTTTAAAAGTTGAATTATGTGTATACATAGTACTTTGTGTTCTGGGTCTAATGTAGCCTAATCACTGTTAACCAGCCAAAAGAAGAGAAAAATAATGTTGGACGTCTTCCCCACATCCGAAATTAACATTTTCAATTCCGTGGAACCAAGGTTTCCCTTACGGGGCTCTTTGTCGGGGCTTTGGACACTTGCGTAATATCCATTCTGCCAAGTCAGCTGCACGGAGCTGAAGTTTAGAGGGAATTTCCTTGAAGACGTCACCGAGAAATACCCCATCTTTTCTATCTCCATTTAATTACAGTTCCCATTTTTGTTTACGACAAATGTCGTAAATCATGACTCACTAAGAGAACTTTACGATACCTTCGAAAATCTGTCGTATCTTAAATCTACGACATTCGTATTCTGCTCGTAACTAGCTACAATATATCGTAGCTACGGGCCTTGGACTCGAGACTATAATAGAAAAAAAGAAAGAAATGTTTTATTTAACGACGCACTCAACACATTTTATTTACGGTTACATGGCGTCAGTCATATGGTCAAGGGCCACACAGATTTTGAGAGGAAACCCGCTGTCGCCACTACATGGGCTACTCTTCCGATTAGCAGCAAGGGATCTTTTATTTGCGCTTCCCACAGGCAGGATAGCACAAACCATGGCCTTTGTTGAACCAGTTATGGATCACTGGTCGGTGCAAGTGGTTTACACCTACCCATTGAGCCTTGCGGAGCACTCACTCAGGGTTTGGAGTCGGTATCTGGATTAAAAATCCAATGCCTCGACTGGGATCCGAACCCAGTACCTACCAGCCTGTAGACCGATGGCCTGCCATGACGCCACCGAGGCCGGTCGAGACTATAATAGAGTCTGAGACAATAATGTCATGACAACGCCATACACATTGTATGCGTGTGACGTCATTAAAGATTGAGTCTGGGGCCCATATTTTCGAAGCCATGTTAGTGCAACGAAATCGTAAAACCATTGTACGTCATAGTTTACGATAGTTTTACGATTGTGTAGCCTAAGATTGCTTCGAAAATATGGGCCCTGGGCCTCGTTCCACGAAGCTATCTTAATACTACTTTCGCCGTAAATACTACCATCGCGACCTTAGTTTTTGTCTACAATCGCCAGCCCGTTCCACGACGCAACGTAGCTTACTATCGTCGTAAATTACTGTGAAAATTTACAATATGTACGAGGCAGTTGTAAGCCACTAACATAGATGTCAAATGGCAGTTACATGATGATTTGATAATTTTCTAAGAAAGATACTAACTTATTGTGTAAAAATAGATCTAATGCATAGCAAATACCTTTTTATAAAACTCGGCGTTCCATGAAAAACTTTCTAGGCCATACGACCTTCACACAAAAATACAGGAGATAACTCTCATGTCTTATGCATTCGGTAATTTTCGCTTAGCACACAAACTGACAAAATTACTTCATGGATGTACGATACCAATGAATACATCCAAGCTGTTCCGAAAAGTGGGTAACCAATTTATTATTGAACTAATTCGCATTTCTTTACAAAGAATCTATTAATCATTAAAGGGGCACTTACGACTACCGTAAGGTTGCTTTGTCGAACGGCTGTACAGTTTACGGTGCCAGTTGTAAAACTCACATTAAGTCACTACAATTAACCTTAGCTACAATTCTTTCGTGAAACCGGGCCCTGGACTAAGCACGGGCCCGGATCCGAACTAAATCGAGGTACGGCGATAGGTGACCTCGACCTTCACTACAGTCACTTCCGGTAGTGTGTGGGTTTTTTTTTTTTTATCAGCATTCGGAGTTTATTATTTTCTAAAAGCAAGTCCAGAAAAATCTTTATAATTTCATTACAATGCACTTCAATATGTTTCATTACGTCATATTTTCACCTTAATCAACCTTGGGGGTGGGGTGGGGTGGGAGGCTAATTTCATGTGGTTGTGGTGTAGAATATAAAACAAATAGGCCGATTATATGGAATCATGAAGGACAGTTTAAACTTTGGGCATTAAATACAATCTAAATTATAAAGACAAATGCCAGTCTTTTAAAAATGTACTGTTTGGTCGTTTAGAAACCTATCGATAATTGGCAAAGTAACGGTAGTTAAATCTCTATACCTATTTTAATTCAGATTCTAACTGTCCTCCCAGATCCACCAATTTGTTATTTAAAAGAAATCCAGGCCGCTATATTTAATTTTATATGGAATGGGAAAATTGACAAGATAAAGAGGAAGATGAATAGTAAATGAATATAAAAAGGGTGGTTTAAAAATACTTGGCATCGTGTCTTTTTGTTCTGCACTACAAATATCATGGTTTAAAAAGCTAATCGGCGCCAGTAATCATTCTGCGTGGAGATGTCTTCTTTTAGATGATTTGGACAATTTGGGAGGAGATAAAATTTGTTGTTCTTGCATGAAGAAGGATATCTCAAAATAAAGTCAAAATTATAACAATTTCTGGCAAGATGTGCTTTCAAGCTGGGCTCAGCTCCAACAAATTAACACCACAACCCCACAAGATATTTTATCACAGGCTCGTTGGTTTAATCCAAATATTAAGATAGGTAATAGATTGGTATTTTATAAAACATGGTGTGAGCATGAAGTAAGCATGAAGTATTTTTCATAAATGATTTAGTTGATAATGAGGGAGACTTCATTTCACATGACAGAAAATATAAACTAAATGCAACTTATTTACTTTATTATGGACTATTGGATGCAATACCAAACAGGTGGAAGATCATACTGACAAACAGCAATGCTAACAAACTTACGCAAATACATAATTCAAATATAAATTTATTGAAAAATACGATAAAGTAACACAGAAATTTTATAAACTGGTCATCGAGAAAGCGCGCGCGCGAGAGAGAGAGAGAGAGAGAGAGAGAGAGAGAGAGAGAGAGAGAGAGAGAGAGAGAGCTTGCCCATGATATCCATGCCATAAACATGTGATAATTCAGTGTATTAACCCGTGTTATAGTGGTATGCACATTTAAAGGTATATGCACATTTGCAAGGTATCTAGGTAATAATGTTGCTGTCAATGGGTCATTTGTTTACAAGGCAACAGTACCTGCATATCTGAGCGTAATATTCAAATGCGTGAAGTCAGATTAATTTGTGCTAATCGTGATGACGTCATATTGCCGATGGAGGCAACTTTACTCTTTAGTACTGTGATTTACTAAATATCGAATGAAAGTGTTAAAGGATAAACAGAATTAGTTACTCTTGTTTTATAATTTGCCAAATATCAACCTCGTCTAGTTAATCGTTATTTGTCTCGGTAGAGCGTCGACAAGTACCGATTAACAAACTCGGTGGATACTTTCCATATTAAAAAACACTCGTGACGAATATCATATGTATAAGAGAGACAAATACCGATTAACTAGACGAGGTTGATATTTTACATATTAAAAAACACGAGTAGCGAATTCTGTTTATCCTACAACACTTCTAAAATAACTTTTCAATTCCATTTTTAATAAATTACAGTACTAAAGTCGCTGCCATCGGTAATGACGTCATCACAATTAGCACAAATTAGTTTGACGTCACTCATTTTAACTAGATATTCGAAAACGTTACGCTCAGTTATACAGGTCTTGTTGGCTTGTAAGCAAATGATCAAATACATAAATTCTGACACGAGTTTAGTAAAATCAGTACGATACACATAACACGCAATTGTAATAATTTCTTTATTAGCCATATTATTATTATTTTTTTTTTATGAATAACAAGAACCGTCTCAAAATGTTTCAACCACAACTAAAAGGAAACAACAAAATGATGTTATATTCCACATGCAAAGTCTGAGCTAGGACTGGAAAAAACAACGTCATGTTATGAAGTCGCTTCCCAAAATTACGTCATCACACTTGTTAATACACGTTATGTTGAACCATGTGGATAATAAATAGAGGATAATAAAAGAGTTACCAGTTATTATTAAATTTATGTCCTGTGTGAAATAATTTTCACGAGGGAAATAAATTTGATAATAACTAGTACCGAGTTTGTTATTCTATTTATTACAACAGCTATTTGGGCTTTTTGGTTAAGCTAACATCGACTACACGTCCATGTATATAGAAACGACGTAAACTACTTCACTATTCTGCCGCGACTGGGTATTGCTTTAACTTTGTATTTTATTCACGGTTCACAGATAATTTTTAAAACCCAAATTTCTGTATATTCTGTAAAAAAAAAAAAAAAAAAATATATATATATATATATATAAAAAATGAATTGCATGGTCATTGTGTATGTTTTGCCAAATTGTGATGACGTGATATTTAGTACCTACAAGGTGATTGGTTTGTTGGCGTCAAATCGTCCAATAGTAGTGTACATTAAAACAATGCATGATCATTTCTCAGTGGGAAATTATGATTTTTATTTTCCCCGTTATGAGTGCCTGCTGGGGTAATAAACTAAATTATTACATACCTGTTCAATCTTACTATAGTGTTGATACATTTATTTTGTATCGGACATCAGTGCGATACGGACCGGATATTTTATTTGCGAAAGAACATACAACTCGACCGCTACGCGGTCTCGTGCTATATATTCTTGAGCAAAATAAACTCGTGGAACAAATAGGAAGCGAAAACAACGTATGCGAAGTTCCGTATATTTATCACATGGGTGTATGGCATGGATATCATGGGCAAGTTATAGGATAAATATATACATACATATATACATAGATATTCATACATCAATACATACCAGTCAGTGCCAGGTCTGCCCACTGTTTTATGCATGTAAGCAGGATCGACCGCGTTGACTGTATGCCCCATGCATGTGGTTGAGTTAAAGAGCACCCTTTTTATGGATGCCTCAATAGCTCAGAGCACATCGTGGTTAGTCTGCAATTTGCGGGCGATTCGGTGCCACAGGTTCGAGTCCCAGCAACGGCATGGGACAATTTGTGAGACCAGAAGGGATTTAATTATCCCATGTGCCAGTGCGTTAATATCTATGTATGTAACAGTCAACCTCGACATACATGCAATATATAGATATTCATACATCGATACATATAAGAATTGTTTCTCATTTTTTAGGAATTTATCGATGTATAAAAGTCACAAATGGTATAAAATCGCGTATAAGAAGTGTACCTTAAAACACTCAAAAATAATTTCTTTCGTTCTTACCGTCAACCATGTTCTGTAAATAAGCGTAGGAATACATGTATACATACTATTGGATGTTTTTTTTGTTTTTTTAACAGAATAAAAACAAATAAGAAATATATTGTAATTTGTTTTTATTTATAACATGAATATCTCATCCAGTTTCCCTTATTTTTTTAATAGAGAAAACAGGTCACTTCCTTGTTCTATTTTTAAAACGATCACCGAACTGGGTCATTGGGCTTCTCGCCCATCCAGCTAAAAATAGTTCCAATCGATGTGTGAACTATATCAGGCCTCAGACCACAATTAATTTCGCTATATGTTTCTATATAGCCTTAGTGGCTATAACATTTTTATTAATATAAGCAGGCCCGTGAAGTTTTGTATGTACCTTTGCCTGTATGGGGGACACATACCCTGAAAAGGACAACCCCTGTTGTCCAGCTCTTTCTCCCAGCATATTGGTTTAAACAGACACACCCTCTAAACCAGGCCGGAGTACACCCATTTTACACAAAAAGCACTACTTTTGCATGGGCCGGAATTACCACAAACAAGTCTTCAATGTCAACAAGTTACACATGTTTACAAACTACATGCTATCCCCTGTCACTTCAGTCAAACAGTTGCCACTTCATAGCTGTCTGCCATGAAATAATCACAGTCAAACAGCAGACTACTTGCGCGGTTGAAACTTCCGGATTTTGGACAACCAAATGGGAAGATAACTGTAATCTGAGGCCTATCAGTCCATTTTTTCCCCTAAAAACTGGCCCACACTAATACATTCCAATGATATACATATTAAAGCAATGCTCGGTAACTGAGAGTATACAGAGGCTGTGTTAAAACACCTACCACAGTGCCTTGCCATGGCCAATTTTAGCAATGGAAACTTGAGGGACACCAACTTCAAAATGTAATAACTTTATCAAATTTTGGAATTTCTTCATACAATGAGCAGCTATTTTTTCTTCTACATATGTTCTATCTGCACAGTGTTGTCTTGGAAAGATTTTGAAATATTTAAAGGAAAAAAATCAATCATTAGATTTTACTTCATTTTTAATGAAATATTAAACTTAAATTTAAATTTTTGAAAAACAAAAAAATCTAAAACTGTAAAATTTTGCATTTTAGATATGATAAGTGGAGGCTTAGTAAAGATATGGTGACTGAATTCATGATACATTATTAGAA
Organism: Gigantopelta aegis; assembly: GCF_016097555.1. Lineage (NCBI taxonomy): Eukaryota > Metazoa > Mollusca > Gastropoda > Neomphalida > Peltospiridae > Gigantopelta > Gigantopelta aegis. The sequence continues at coordinate 624,164 of NC_054702.1, forward strand.
ATGTGTCAGAGGGATGGTGAAAGTCACAAAATTGGGGCCATTTGCAACAAATGTTTACACACTAATTTCAGGGAAAATTAGACATGATAGGCCTGATATTCAATTTTAACCTGCTGTATTTACTTAATCTACTTCATTTACTGTATTAGACATGGTAGCCACTTTGTAAAAGGCAAAACAGTCCATATAAATGCATATTAATATGAATATGCCTTACAGATATTACTTAGGTATACACCATAATATTTTTGTTGTTGACGACAACTTTGAAAATGAAGATTTTGTCACAAAATGCTGATATAAATCCTACCAAGAGGTACTTGCACCATATTTTTCAGTTTCCTCTGATAACTGTTAACAAGTGTAGTCATGTGCCAGTGTCTGGGATACCTCAGTGTAGTATTTCTTGATTGGAAGGATGTTTGTAATAATGACCACTGAATATGCATTATGGATTATTCTGCCATATGTATTACAAGCCAAATGTTAACCTTTTTGGCACATTTTCTGCAATAAACTTGACAAGTATACCAGCATCTGATTACTGAACACAATAAATACATTCAGACAGCATAGAATATTAGCCTATTAGCCTATTAGATAGTGTGTAATTTACATAAATGTAGGTGAAATGTATTATTAGAGTACTTAATCTTGTTAAAAACTGTATACTATTTATTTAAAGTGTTTAATTACATTTAGTAGTGATATATTCATTATATTTAGATCTTCTGTCCAATTGCAATAATTGAGAAACTCATTAAAATTCAATATGTAAAAAACATTAAAATCTCAATATTGACTAACAAAATCCAACTTTTGCTTTTTTTTACCAAAATATTAGCTCAAAACTGTTAAAAAATATTGCAACAACCTGTAGTAACATCAGACGTCATTTTTATGCTATTTTGGAGGATACTGAAATTTAAAAGTTGAAAATTTTAATTTTAATTTTTAATAAATTCAAAAAAAAAGTTTTTTAATTTAATAAAATATTTAGAAAATAAATAAATTAGTTTTCATATTCCTTGTGGTATGCACAATCAGTCTGTGTAATTTCACCTCTCTGGTTATAATACTTTCATCAGAATCAAGCATTTAACCGGTGTAATGTGTGAACTATATCAGGCCTCAGACCACAATTAATTTCGCTATATGTTTCTATATAGCCTTAGTGGCTATAACATTTTTATTAATATAAGCAGGCCCGTGAAGTTTTGTATGTACCTTTGCCTGTATGGGGGACACATACCCTGAAAAGGACAACCCCTGTTGTCCAGCTCTTTCTCCCAGCATATTGGTTTAAACAGACACACCCTCTAAACCAGGCCGGAGTACACCCATTTTACACAAAAAGCACTACTTTTGCATGGGCCGGAATTACCACAAACAAGTCTTCAATGTCAACAAGTTACACATGTTTACAAACTACATGCTATCCCCTGTCACGTCAGTCAAACAGTTGCCACTTCATAGTTGTCTGCCATGAAATAATCACAGTCAAACAGCAGACTATTTGCGCGGTGAAATTTCCGGATTTTGGACAACCAAATGGGAAGATAACTGTAATCTGAGGCCTATCTTGGTCTTCTGTGATGACGTATTTTTATGAGGTTTATGGAAGGATAACGCTTGGTTTTTTAGTGACGTCAGCCAATCAGAATACAGTAAATCGTATAAATTCGGAAAGTTTGTAATTATACATACATATATCAAACAACACACACACACACACTGAGAGAGAGAGAGAGAGAGAGAGAGAGAGAGAGAGAGAGAGAGAGAGAGAGAGAGAGAGAGAGAGAGAGAGAGGAGGAGAGAGAGAGAGGAGAGAGAGAGAGAGAGAGAGAGAGAGAGAGAGAGAGAGAGAGAGAGAGAGAGAGAGAGAGAGAGAGAGAGAGAGAGAGAGAGAGAGAGAGAGAGAGAGAGAGAGAGAGAGAGAGAGAGAGAGAGAGAGATACAGTTAACGGCATGGGACCATTTGTGATGCCAGAAATAATTTAATTATCCCCTGCGCCAGTGCGTTAATATTTATGTATGTAATTATCAACCTCGACATACATACAATATATATAGATATTCATACATCAATACATCAACACACACACACACACACACACACACACACACACACACACACACACACACACACACACACACACACATAGATATACAGTTAAACTCGAACTTGAATGGGACGACGAAATAGTTCAAGTTTTACATGGTTGGAGTATTCTCAATTTGAGTAGCACATCTCAAAACCACAGGCATACGGACTTCCAATCTTTGGTAGAGGTGGGGCGTAGCCCAGTGGTAAAGCGTTCGCTTGATGCGCGGTCGGTCTAGGATCGATCCCCGAGGGATGGTACGACAACTGATGTGGAGTAGCAATAAATCACCGTCCTCGATATTGCTCCTTTAAGTGTTATGTGTTTTTAATACTCACAATGAAAAACTAACATGAAAAAACTGACGTAACGTGTTTTCATAAAATACCTGAAGATTCTACCCTGATACACAAGTTAGTTCAGGAATACGCTTTAAAATACAAAACAGTATTTTACTGTTAAATCTGAATCAACTTCAAGACACTCACCTAACATTTTGAGCACAGCCTTCCTAGCACGTGCAGCGGCTGTCTTCCCGGAATGTGATTGGCTGAAGATGGCGGCCACGCGCTCTGTCTTGCGGAGCTTGACGCCGATGAGGACGTACATGACGGTGATGACGGTCATGGGCAGCACGAAGAAGACGAACGTGGAGCACTGGAACATGTACGACATCTTCTGCTGCCACTGGCGCGGGATGTTGCACAGCAGGGACTCGGGCACGGGCCGATTAGTGCGCCTGTCCGTCACGAAGTAGAAGATGCGCGTGTGAACGGGGTAGGGGATGGCGCATACACACGAGATGAGCCAGATGACGACGATGCACTTGACGGCGCGCGACAGGCCGCACAGTCTCTGGACTCGGATCGGGTGACAGATGGCCACGTAGCGCTCCACCGTGAAACCCGTGATTGTCAGCACGGACGCGTTCGACGTCATCTCGATCAGAAATGACTTGAAGATGCAGAACGGCTCCCCAAATCGCCATGGATACGCTTCCCATATTGAATACAGTTCGGGTGGCAAAGCTGAAATGTATAAAACAAATGCCTTGATAAATACGAGTAACGTCCGTCACCTTAACTTTAATAAATACGAGTAACGTCCGTCACATAACTTTAACAAATACGAGTAACGTCAGCCACCTTAACTTTAATAAATACGAGTAACGTCCGTCGCCTTAACTTTAATAAACACGAGTAAAGTCCGTCGCCTTAACTTTAATAAATACGAGTAACGTCAGTCGCCTAAACTTTAATAAATACGAGTAACGTCCGTCACCTTAACTTTAATAAATACGAGTGCGTCAGTCACCTTAACTTTAATAAATACGAGTAACGTCAGTCACCTAACTTTAATAAATACGAGTAACGTCCGTCACCTTAACTTTAATAAAGACGAGTAACGTCCGTCGCCGTAACTTTAATAAATACGAGTAACGTCCGTCACCTTAACTTTAATAAAGACGAGTAACGTCCATCGCCGTAACTTTAATAAATACGAGTAACGTCCGTCACCTTAACTTTAATAAATACGAGTAACGTCAGTCACCTTAAATTTAATAAATACGAGTAACGTCAGTCTCCTAAACTTTAACAAATACGAGTAACGTCCGTCGCCTTAACTTTAATAAATACGAGTAACGTCAGTCTTCTAAACTTTAATAAAATTTAATACGAGTAACGTCCGTCGCCTTAACTTTAATAAATACGAGTAACGTCAGTCACCTTAACTTTAATAAAGACGAGTGACATCCGTCGCCTTAACTTTAATAAATACGAGTAACGTCAGTCGCCTTAACTTTAATAAATACGAGTCACGTCCGTCGCCTCAGTGTTGTTAAATACGAGTAACGTCAGTCGCGTGAGTGTTGATAAACACGATGAGTAACGTAAGTCGCCTCAGTGTTGATAAATTCGAGTAACGACAGTCGCGTCAGTGTTGATGAATACGAGTAATGTCCGTCGCCTCAGTGTTGGTAAATACGAGTAACGTTAGTCGGCTCAATGTTGATAAATACGAGTAACGTCAGTCACCTTAACTTTAATAAATACGAGTAACGTCAGTCGCCCCAGTGTTGATAAACACGAGTACCGTCAATGTCCTCGGCGTTGATAAATACGAGTAACGCCAGTCGTCCCAGTGTTGATAAACACGAGTCACGTCAGTCAACTCAGTGTTGATAAACACGAGTAACGCCAGTCGCCCCAGTGTTGATAAATACGAGTAACGTCAGTGTGGTCGGCGTTGATACATACGATTAACGTCAGTGTCCTCAGTGTTGACAAATACGAGTAACGTCAGTCGTCTCGGTGTTGATAAACACGAGCAACGCCAGTCGCCCCAGTGTTGATAGACACGAGTAACGTCAGTGTCCTAAGCGTTGATAAATACGAGTAACGTCAGTGTCCTCGGCGTTGATAAATACGAGTAACGCCAGTGTCCTCGGCGTTGACAAATACGAGTAACGTCAGTGTCCTCAGTGTTGATAAATACGATTAACATCAGTCGTCTCGGTGTTGATAAACACGAGTAACGCCAGTCGCCCCAGTGTTGATAGACACGAGTAACGTCAGTGTCATAAGCGTTGATAAATACGAGTAACGTCAGTGTCCTCGGCGTTGATAAATACGAGTAACGTCAGTCGTCCCAGTGTTGATAAATACGAGTAACGTCAGTGTCCTAAGCGTTGATAAATACGAGTAACGTCAGTGTCCTCGGCGTTGATAAATACGAGTAACGCCAGTGTCCTCGGCGTTGACAAATACGAGTAACGTCGGTGTCCTCAGTGTTGATAAATACGATTAACATCAGTCGTCTCGGTGTTGATAAACACGAGTAACGCCAGTCGCCCCAGTGTTGATAGACACGAGTAACGTCAGTGTCATAAGCGTTGATAAATACGAGTAACGTCAGTGTCCTCGGCGTTGATAAATACGAGTAACGTCAGTTGTCCCAGTGTTGATAAATACGAGTAACGTCAGTATCCTCGGCGTTGATAAATACGAGTAACGTCAGTCGTCACAGTGTTGATAAACACGAGTAACGCCAGTCGCCACAGTGTTGATAAACACGAGTAACGTCAGTGTCCTCGGCGTTGATAAATACGAGTAACGTCAGTCGTCCCAGTGTTGATAGATACGAGTAACGTCAGTGTCCTCGGCGTTGATAAATACGAGTAACGTCATTGTCCTCAGTGTTGACAAACACAAGTAACGCCAGTCGCCCCAGTGTTGATTAATACGAGTAAAGTCTGTGTCCTCGGCGTTGATAAATACGAGTAACATCAGTGTCCTCAGTGGAGACACACTCACACTAATCAGTTTGGTACTGGACTACTTGAGACACTATTTCGATCTGGAGAGGTATAAATACATTTTCAAAAATATGTGTTTATGTGTGTGCTGATCGGAACCCATAGGGGTTCCTCTGCTATACATTTCCAACATGTGCAATGTGTGTCTATCTCTGTGTCTGTTTCTATCAATGTTCAAGTGCACATGCACACATTCGCGCGCACTGTCACTGCAAGCCTATCATAACACAACTAGTTGTGCCAGGCCTGTCATAACACAACTCCTTGCGGCAGTCTGTGACATTTTGTTTACTAGGCCTGTCATAACAGGACTCATTGTCGCAGTCGCTGATATTCTGTTTACTAGGCCTGTCATAACACGACTCATTGTGACAGTGTGTGAGATTGTTTAACAGGCCTGCCATAACACGACTCATTGTAGCAGCCCTGTCATAATACGACTCATTGTGACAGTGTGTGAGGTTGTTTCCTAGGCCTGTCCTAACACAAATGATTGTGGCAGTCTGTCAGATTCTGTTTAGTAGGCCCATCTTAACACGACTCACTGTGGCACACTGAGATTGTTTCCTAGGCCTGTCATACCACAGATGATTGTGGCAGTCTGTCAGATTCTGTTTAGTAGGCCCATCTTAACACGACTCACTGTGGCAGAATGAGATTGTTTCCTAGGCCTGTCATAACACAAATGATTGTGGCAGTCTGTCAGATTCTGTTTAGTAGGCCTGTGATAACACGAGTCATTGCGACAGTGTGTGAGATCTGCTTACTAGGCCTGTCATATCCCGTTTCCAGTGAAGCGACTTCTCCTATACCGTCGTTGAGCGGATAACTACCTATCTTTATTAATTTCCATTCGTCGGCTCGCTGACACGTGGAAACGGCTGAGCCGCGTGTGGATATTGGGGACTGACACCATAATCCCATAACGGACGCATTGCCGAGAGGCCGCGCAGTAATACGAATTAGATGTCTCACACTGATGCATTTTTATGAAATTATTTTGTTACCCAATCTTTGTCTTAGGAATACAGATGAGTTCGTACAATATGCATGTACTACGGCATTACATACAAACCGCATGTTTTCGTGAGAACAAAATGTCCTAAAATATTTTACTTATATGCATGATCGAAGCATGTTGGTAGTATTATTTGGAATTTTACATTTCACAGGACTGAGTTTGGGGAGCCTACATCTCACTTAGTCACAAGACTGAGTTTGGGGAGACTACATCTCACGTAGTCACCGAGCTGGGTTTGGGAAGACTACATCTCACGTAGTCACCAGGCTGAGTTTGGGAAGACTACATCACACGTAGTCACAGCACTGGGTTTGGGGAGACTACATCTCACGTAGTCACAGAACTGAGTTTGGGGAGACTACATATCACGTAGTCACAAGACTGAGTTCGGAGTGACTACATCTCACGTAGTCACAGGACTGAGTTTGGGGAGACTACGTCTCACGGAGTGACTCACAGGACTGAGTTTAGGGATACTACATCTCACGTAGTCACAGAACTGAGTTTGGGGAGCCTACATCTCACGTAGTCACCGGGCTGAGTTTGGGGAGACTACATCTCACGTAGTCACGGGACTGAGTTTGGGGAGACTACATCTCACGTAGTTACCAGACTGAGTTTGGGGAGACTACATCTCACGTAGTGACTCATAGGACTGAGTTTGGGGAGACTACATATCACGTAATGACCGAGCTGGGTTTGGGAAGACTACATCTCACGTAGTCACCGGGCTGAGTTTGGGAAGACTACATCACACGTAGTCACAGGACTGGGTTTGGGGAGACTACATCTCACGTAGTCACAGGACTGGGTTTGGGGAGACTACATCTCACGTAGTCACCGAGCTGGGTTTGGGAAGACTATATCTCACGTAGTCACCGGGCTGAGTTTGGGAAGACTACATCACACGTAGTCACAGCACTGGGTTTGGGGAGACTACATATCACGTAGTCACAAGACTGAGTTCGGAGTGACTACATCTCACGTAGTCACGGGACTGAGTTTGGGGAGACTACGTCTCACGCAGTGACTCACAGGACTGAGTTTAGGGATATTACATCTCACGTAGTCACAGAACTGAGTTTGGGGAGCCTACATCTCACGTAGTCACCGGGCTGAGTTTGGGGAGACTACATCTCACGTAGTCACGGGACTGAGTTTGGGGAGACTACATCTCACGTAGTTACCAGACTGAGTTTGGGGAGACTACATCTCACGTAGTGACTCATAGGACTGAGTTTGGGGAGACTGCATATCACGTAGTCACAGGGCTGAGTTTGGGGAGACTACATATCACGTAATGACCGAGCTGGGTTTGGGAAGACTACATCTCACGTAGTCACCGGGCTGAGTTTGGGAAGACTACATCACACGTAGTCACAGGACTGGGTTTGGGGAGACTACATCTCACGTAGTCACAGGACTGGGTTTGGGCAGACTACATCTCACGTAGTCACAAGACTGAGTTCGGAGAGACTACATCTCACGTAGTCACAGGACTGAGTTTGGGGAGACTACATCTCACGCAGTAACTCACAGGACTGAGTTTAGGGATGCTACATCTCACGTAGTCACCGAGCTGGGTTTGGGAAGACTACATCTCACGTAGTCACCGGGCTGAGTTTGGGAAGACTACATCACACGTAGTCACAGGACTGGGTTTGGGGAGACTACATCTCACGTAGTCACATGACTGAGTTTGGGGAGACTACATATTACGTAGTCACAAGACTGAGTTTGGGGAGACTACATCTCACGTAGTCACCGAGCTGGGTTTGGGAAGACTACATCTCACGTAGTTACCGGGCTGAGTTTGGGAAGACTACATCACACGTAGTCACAGGACTGGGTTTGGGGAGACTACATCTCACGTAGTCACATGACTGAGTTTGGGGAGACTACATATTACGTAGTCACAAGACTGAGTTCGGAGAGACTACATCTCACGTAGTCACAGAACTGAGTTTGGGGAGCCTACATCTCACGTAGTCACCGGGCTGAGTTTGGGGAGACTACATCTCACGTAGTCACAGGACTGAGTTTGGGGAGACTACATCTCACGTAGTTACCAGACTGAGTTTGGGGAGACTACATCTCACGTAGTGACTCATAGGACTGAGTTTGGGGAGACTGCATATCACGTAGTCACAGGGCTGAGTTTGGGGAGACTACATATCATGTAGTCACAGGACTGAGTTTGGGGAGACTACACCTCACATAGTTACCGCGCTGAGTTTGGGGAGACTACATCTCACGTAGTCTCACCGAAGACTCACAGAAGTGCTTGTGGACATTCTGAGTAATCTTTTCTCTTTTCAGGATACATCGCAATACCCATTTACAGACATACTTGCATGTCAAATATAATATTTCACTATTTGGTGATCCGCTGTTACCAACCGAGGAAAATACAGCTATTTTACAATCAGTTCAGGACTTTATTGCAAGTGGTAGACGTTTTGAAGCTTAATAGCTGTTCGTTTCTGTCTTTACTTTTGTGTCAACCTGTTTTCTTTCTTTCCTATTTCATGTCTCTCCCTCTGCTCTACTTCTTTGTTTCCTGTTTCTTTTTAATCTGCAGTCACCTCTGTGATATATAGATAAAACTACATATATGTAGTTTGGTATTTATTACATACCCTAAATTGGGTTTTTTTTCTTCCAAATAATAATTAAAAAATTGTAACACTGCTAGCTAATGATGGGGATTTCTAAATTACACAACTAGGTCAGCTGTGTTACTACGCGGACCGAATAACCACCAATTATTACACATAGGAATATAGTTCTATTTAAACAAACAGAAATAAGAAAGAACGAGTGAAAAGTTACCTATAATTTTAATGATATTGTTTGAAATGCCTTTTAAAGACAATGTAAAATTCACGAACAATATAATATTTAATTTGCTCGTAATACAGAAAACCTTTAGCTGCCAGTTTTATCAACGAAGAAAAATGTCAAGAATTGTTCACTCAGTGTCTGAGTCGTCATCGGTGTGTTTTCTTTTATTGATGTTCATGGAATTATTCGTTGCTGAAAAGTTTAAGTTTATATTAAATGTGCCTCCATAAATCATCGCTCCACTGAATAATCCGGTTGACAGTTCATTCAAGTTTTCTACGTGAGGAGACGGTGCATGCGACGGCATTGTTGCTAAAGTCGACGACAGTCACTTTTCGCACCCTTGTTTTGGCTTCGTACACAATAAATATAGCATATCTTACCGTAATTTCACTAGAAATCCATATATTTCGTAATAGGTACAATTTTTTAATCAGAAGATTTTGTTCAAACACACCCAGGTGCATTAATAATGTTAAAAAATAAATAAATTCAATAGCAATTTTACATTGGAATTTTTCCAAAAAGGAAACGTCATGTACCCAGTTTATGGTTATTGTAATGTGATGCAAAGTGACGTCATTGGAATGCTGACGTCATTTAAATTCAAAATTAGCTGTATTATTACAATGCTGCGCCACATTAAAATAACCTTGACCCCTGTCAAATTCCTATAACAAGCAGACAACGCTGTTTACAGGTCAGTACTTTTTTTTTTTTTTCATAATTCTGGACAAAATATTAATTTGAAGTTTTAAAAGATGAAATAAATAAAAGGTACCTTTTGTCAAATAGACCATATCACAAAATTACGGTTGGAGATGTTTTATTCATTGAATAAGAATAAGAATTGTGTACGAAGCCAAAAAGTGACTGTCGTCGACCTTAACATTCGTGGATTAAAAGCTCGTTTGTTAGTAGTGTTCCCGTCTCACGTTTTGGTATCGCGTTCATTAAATTGTAACTATTTGTCACCGTTGTCGTTTGTTTTCAGTTCAAATTTCCCACAAAATAGCATTTTAGACAAACCAAGCACAAACTTTGTTTACATATCGCGAAGGGCATTCCCGGTAACCATGTGCTATAAATAGTAGCGTTGAATACGGTATATTTCCGGCAGTTGAGTTGAATACGGAAAAGTGTATTTCATTTTTGTATTCAGGGCTGTATTTACATAGTGAGATTGAATGGGTATATAATAAAACTGATTACTTTATGTTAAGTTACCCACAGCTGTTGTCAACTCTGTGATATAACTGATTAGTTTATGTTTAGTTACCCACAGCTGTTGTCAACTCTGTGATATAAATGATTACTTTATGTTCAATTACCCACAGCTGTTGTCAACTCTGTGATATAAATGATTACTTTATGTTCAATTACCCACAGCTGTTGTCAACCCTGTGATATAACTGATTACTTTATGTTCAGTTACCCACAGCTGTTGTCAACCCTGTGATATAGCTGATTACTTTATGTTCAGTTACCCACAGCTGTTGTCAACCCTGTGATATAACTGATTACTTTATGTTCAATTACCCACAGCTGTTGTCAACCCTGTGATATAACTGATTACTTTATGTTCAATTACCCACCGCTGTTTTCAACTCCGTGATATATCTGATTACTTTGTGTTCAATTACCCACCGCTGTTGTCAACCCTGTGATATAACTGATTAGTTTATGTTTAGTTACCCACAGCTGTTGTCAACTCCGTGATATAGCTGATTACTTTATGTTCAATTACCCACCGCTGTTTTCAACTCCGTGATATAACTGATTACTTTGTGTTCAATTACCCACCGCTGTTGTCACCTCCGTGATATAACTGATTACTTTATGTTCAATTACCCACAGCTGTTGTCACCTCTGTGATATAACTGATTACTGTATGTTCAATTACCCACCGCTGTTGTCAACCCTGTGATATAACTGATTACTTTGTGTTCAATTACCCACCGCTGTTGTCACCTCTGTGATATAACTGATTACTTTGTGTTCAATTACCCACCGCTGTTTTCAACTCCGTGATATAACTGATTACTTTGTGTTCAATTACCCACCGCTGTTGTCAACCCTGTGATATAACTGATTAGTTTATGTTTAGTTACCCACAGCTGTTGTCAACTCCGTGATACAGCTGATTACTTTATGTTCAATTACCCACCGCTGTTTTCAACTCCGTGATATAACTGATTACTTTGTGTTCAATTACCCACCGCTGTTGTCACCTCTGTGATATAACTGATTACTGTATGTTCAATTACCCACAACTGTTGTCAACTCCGTGATATAGCTGATTACTTTATGTTCAATTACCCACCGCTGTTTTCAACTCCGTGATATAACTGATTACTTTATGTTCAATTACCCACCGCTGTTGTCACCTCTGTGATATAACTGATTACTGTATGTTCAATTACCCACAGCTGTTGTCAACCCCTGTGATATAACTGGTTACTTTATGTTCAATTACCCACAGCTGTTGTTACTACTTCTGTCAGCTGTATGCTACTATTGACCGCCATCTTGTTTACATGAATGTATCTGGTCTAAGTTTGTGGGAAATGTCGTATTATAGGCTTATGCCTGTCGTCCAATCCCTACCGTCATATAAAAGACGGAATACATAGTGTTGAAAACAAAATATAATTATTATTTTCATTGATATTTTTGTTTATAGCAAATCAAAGTTGAAACACTTTGTCATGGACGCATAATTGTGCTATTTATGTAGTCTGTCCAGAACAGTGGTTAATGGTTGTTTGTGGTCAGTGGTTAATGGTTGGTTGTGGTCAGTAGTCAATGGTTGTTTGTGATCAGTGGCTAGAAGGAGGCGAACTCGGCTTCCATCGGCGCTGAAGTGAATTTCTTCTCTAGTACACCACAGAGGCTGACAACTTCCAAAACGTAACAACCACATACAATAATAAATAAATAAATAACAAAAATAAATAAATAAAAAGTCAACACAACACACTATAGCAGACTAATAACAAAACAGCAGCCAGACAACAGCGCGTGAAAGAGGAGACAAGGTAAATCAGCATCTCCCGGGATCAGGTTGTCACGTGAGAAGTATCCTGGGAGCGACGCAAGGTGAGACTCACCACACACGTGTTGTCGATACCAGCCGCCTCTCTGAGGGGGAGGTCGGTTAACAGCCGTCGAACTGTATCAGATGCAGCATTCACAAAACGCCTTTCTTCCTGTCTAAACACAACACGTTGTCTTCGACGAGAGGAAGTGTTTTACTCAGTTACATTCAACCCAGAACATGAGGCACATAAAAGAAAGGAATATAAGTATGCGAGACTGGTCGCTGGCTCCATCGTCCTCAGTGAATCTAGTCACTTGTTGTCAATCGTCCTCAGTGAATGTAGTCACTTGTTAATGATCGTCCTCAGTGAATCTAGTCACTTGTTGTTGATCGTCTTCAGTGAATCTAGTCACTTGTTGTCAATCGTCCTCTGTGACTATAAACACTTGTCGATCGTCCTCTGTGAATATAATCACTTGTTGTCGATCGTCATCAGTGAATATAGTCACTTGTCGATCGTCCCCAATGAATATAATCACTTATTGTCGATCGTCCTCGGTGAATATACTCACTTGCTATCGATCATCCTAAGTGAATATAATCACTTGTTGTCGATCGTCCTCAGTGAATATAGTCGCTTGTTGTCGATCGTCCTCAGTGAATATAGTCACTTGTTGTCGATCGTCATCAGTGAATATAATCACTTGTTGTCGGTCGTCCTCGGTGAATATAATCACTTGTTGTCGATCGTCCTCAGTGAATATAGTCCCTTGTTGTCGATCGTCATCAGTGAATATAATCACTTGTTGTCGATCGTCCTAAGTGAATATACTCACTTGCTCTCGATCGTCCCAAGTGAATATAATCACTTGTCGATCGTCCTCAGTAAATATAGTCACTTGTTGTCGATCGTCCTCAGTGAATATAGTCACTTGTTGTCGATCGTCCTCAGTGAATATAATCACTTGTTGTCGGTCGTCATCAGTGAATATAATCACTTGTTGTCAATCGTCCTCACTGAATCTAGTCACTTGTTGTCGATCGTCCTCATTGAATATAATCACTTGTTGTCGTTCGTCCTCATTGAATATAATCACTTGTCGTCGATCGTCTTAAGTGAATATAATGACTTGTCGATCGTCCCCAGTGAATATAATCATTTGTTGTCGATCGTCATCAGTGAATATAATCACTCGTTGTCGATCGTCCTAAGTGAATATACTCACTTGCTATCGATCGTCCTAAGTGAATATAATCACTTGTTATCGATCGTCCTAAGTGAATATAGTCCCTTGTTGTCGATCGTCATCAGTGAATATAATCACTTGTTGTCGATCGTCCTAAGTGAATATACTCACTTGTTGTCGATCGTCATCAGTGAATATAATCACTTGTTGTCGGTCGTCATCAGTGAATATAATCATTTGTTGTCAATCGTCCTCACTGAATCAAGTCACTTGTTGTCGATCGTCCTCATTGAATATAATCACTTGTCGTCGATCGTCTTAAGTGAATATAATCACTTGTCGTCGATCGTCTTAAGTGAATATAATGACTTGTCGATCGTCCCCAGTGAATATAATCATTTGTTGTCGATCGTCCTAGGTGACTATAATCACTTGTTGTCGATCGTCCTCAGTGAATATAGTCCCTTGTTGTCGATCGTCATCAGTGAATATAATCACTCGTTGTCGATCGTCCTAAGTGAATATACTCACTTGCTATCGATCGTCCTCGGTGAATATAATCACTTGTTGTCGATCGTCCTCAGTGAATATAGTCCCTTGTTGTCGATCGTCATCAGTGAATATAATCACTTGTTGTCGATCGTCCTAAGTGAATATACTCACTTGCTCTCGATCGTCCTAAGTGAATATAATCACTTGTTGTCGATCGTCCTCAGTGAATATAGTCACTTGTTGTCGATCGTTCTAAGTGAATATACTCACTTGCCCTCGATCGTCCTAAGTGAATATAATCACTTGTTGTCGATCGTCCTCAGTGAATATAGTCACTTGTTGTCGATCGTCCTCAGTGAATATAGTCACTTGTTGTCGATCGTCATCAGTGAATATAATCACTTGTTGTCGGTCGTCATCAGTGAATATAATCACTTGTTGTCAATCGTCCTCACTGAATCTAGTCACCTGTTGTCGATCGTCCTCATTGAATATAATTCACTTGTTTTCGATCGTACTCATTGAATATAGTCACTTGTTGTCGATCGTCCTCATTGAATATAATCACTTGTTGTCGATCGTCTTAAGTGAATATAATCAATTGTTGTCTATCGTCCTCAGTGAATATAGTCACTTGTTGACGATCGTCCTCAGTGAATATAGTCACTTGTTGTCGATCGTCCTCAGTAAATATAGTTACTTGCTGTCCCCAGTGAACCAAATCACTTGTTATCGATCGTCCTAAGTGAATCTAGTCACTAGTTGTCGATCGTCCTCAGTGAACCAAGTCGCTTGTTAAAAAATCGTTTGTAACATGAATTACTAGTTCCAAAGTGAACCACAACCACACGGTTAACAAAGTATTTGTTTATTTACAGGATGCCGTTTCCTTATCAGTAACATTGAATTTGACGGACGACAAATAATGTTTGCAGAGGTGAATGTGAATGGGGAAAAACTCCACACAAAAAACTTGTAATCTGATCATAGCCTTAACAGGGCCTTCAACCGACGCCATAACGGATGATCAAATGATCGGCAGTACAAATGAAAAGACGAGAAGCGGTCAGAACGATGGGAAACGGTTAAAATGGACTTCAGTATAACATTATAGATTATAAACTAAAGTAGAGGTCGGAAATAGAATAAAAATGATTTTCGTCAATTATTTCTTTCATGTTAAACTGACAAGTAAATATTTTGTAAATATCTATTTTATGATACTCTACCTAATTGAGCATTTACTTGTTTGGGCTTTCATTGATGTACAAGGTGGTGTTTACTCTTGAAATTAAAATAAAGATGTCAGTAAACAGGAGATTTGTGACCTTTATTGGAACAGACTAAAACACATTTTGGTCGATATGTGTCAGTTTCATTTACCATTAAACAAACGTTTAATTTAAAACTGCAAGTTAACTGATTATTTTTAATTGCAGCATAAATTATTAATTATGACCAGCATATTTAGTGAACATAAATTCAATATTAGTACATTAGAAATTTATACAATCTTGCAACCATTTAAAGGTGCTATATCAGAAGTTATATGTGAGCATCTGTTTGCGATAAAGATTCTCCAATAAAAACGTATTTGCTACTAGTAGATCAAATTATTTCCTATAATCATTTATGGGCATATATATGTGTAGTTAAAGGTGTAGTCTTCAAATGTTAAAGCAAAATTTCATAAAAAATTTGATTTGCAATAGCTATCATTATGCAACTTTGAGATAACACCTTTAATACCGGTATAATAGACCACAAACTCAAAATGGTTCTTGACAGTTTTGCTCGAAAGTTACTTATGAATGTCTACAAATATAGTTTTTTCAAGAGGAATAGGGGTAAACCGTAATCAGAAACGGTCCTTCACATATTGTAACAGCAATGAAATTGACACATATCGACCAAAATGTGTTATAGTCTGTTCCAATAAAGAGCACAAATCACTTGTTTACTGAATTAGGTAGACTATCCTTAAATAGATATTTACAAAATATTTACTTGTCTGTTTAATATGTAAGAAATAATCGACGAAAATAATTTTTATTTTATTTCCGACAGTACTTTAGTAATTATTATTTACTATTGCTTCTACTACTACTACTACTACTACTACTACTACTACTACTACTACTATTAGTACTACTACTTCTACTCCTACTACTACTTCTACTACTACTACTACAACTACTACTACTTCTACTACTACTACTTCTACTAATATTTCTACTACTACTACTACCATTACCACTACCAACACCACCACAAATACTACTTCTACAGTTACTACTACTACCACTACTACTACTACTACTACTACCATTACCACTACCAACACCAACACCACCAACACTACTACTACAATTACTACTACCACTACTACCAATACTATTACCATTATTTGTAAGACGCGACTTCGTCTGTTTTTTCGCCCAAGATTCGAACTGAACAATGTGCTGGACAACTCAATTAAATACCATCGTACACAATGTGCTGGACAACTCAATTACATATCATCGTATAGAATGTGCTGGACAACTCAATTAAATACCATCGTACACAATGTGCTGGACAACTCAATTAAATACCATCGTATAGAACGTGCTGGACAAGTCAATTAAATACCATCGTATAGAATGTGCTGGACAAGTCAATTAAATACCATCGTATAGAATGTGCTGGACAAGTCAATTAAATGCCATCGTATAGAATGCGCTGGACAACTCAATTAAATACCATCGTACACAATGTGCTGGACAATTCAATTAAATGCCATCGTATAGAATGTGCTGGACAACTCAATTAAATACCATCGTACACAATGCGCTGGACAACTCAATTAAATACCATCGTACACAATGTGCTGGACAACTCAATTAAATACCATCGTATAGAATGTGCTGGACAACTAAATTAAATACCATCGTACACAATGTGATGGACAACTCGATTAAATACCATCGTATAGAATGTGCTGGACAACTCAATTAAATACCATCGTACACAATGTGCTGGACAACTCAATTAAATTCCATCGTACACAATGTGCTGGACAAGTCAATTAAATACCATCGTATAGAATGTGCTGGACAACTCAATTAAATACCATCGTATAGAATGTGCCGGACAACTCATTAAATACTATCGTAAACAACTAAATTAAATACCATTGTAAACAATGTGCTGAGGTGTGTAGAACCAAGCATTTCTTTCCCTTTTTCCCCGCACGGTTTATGACCGAATGGTGGAGAGGGATTGTTTCTCACAAGTAACACGACTGCAGTGCTTAATATTTCTGTCAGGTTCGAGATAATAACGCACTGCGATCAAAAACACAAACTGAAGAAGAAAAAACCTAATTCGCGATATTGCACTTCCAGTCGAGTGATGAATTGGTTTCGTGCGCAGGTTTCGTTTATAGCCAAAAAATATCCTCATTTCAAGCAACTCAGAAAGAATGTAATGCTGTGGTTAAGCAATCAGTGAGCATTTAAAAAAAACCCAAACAAACCTGTTTGATGTGCAATATATGCATAGGGTTAGTCCGACACAGGGGTAGTTGGTACATGCACCTAGTTCTGTTGATGTGCGGTTTTGATTTCCGATTTCGGTTTTGACAAACGAGTAGAGTTTTGGTTTCTATTTCGGTTTTTATTGACATTTTAATGCAATTTTGTTTCGCAATAAGAAAACTTTGCAAAGCTAAAAAATGGTCCGGCAGGCCTGTATGACACTAGCCAGTCCCATTATTTGATACTGGTGTACTACAAGTGGCTCACCGTCTGGGATGTGAAACCCGAAGGACACACCGCACGTGAACGATCTAGTGACTGAATATCAGACTGGTTTACATAAATAGTCATATCACCATCGATATCATAGCGACTGATTTGAATACTCATCGAGCGACTGAATATCAGACTGGTTTAGACAAAGAGTCATACCACCATCGATATCATAGCGACTGATACGAAGACTGATCGAGTGACTGCATATCAGACTGGTTTATATAAAGAGTCATATCGCCATCAATATCATAGCGACTGATATGAAGATTGATCGAGTGACTGGATATCAGACTGGTTTAGACAAAGAGTCATATCATCATCGATATCATAGCGCCTGATATGAATATTGATCGAGTGACTGAATATCAGACTTGTTTACATAAAGAGTCATATCGCCATCAATCTCATAGCGACTGATATGAAGAATGACCGAGTGACTGAATATTAGACTGGTTTACATAAATAGTCATATCACCATCGATATCATAGCGACTGATACGAAGACTGATCGAGTGACTGCATATCACACTGGTTTACATAAAGAGTCATACCACCATCGATATCATAGCGACTGATATGAAGACTGATCGAGTGACTGCATATCACACTGGTTTACATAAAGAGTCATATCGCCATCATTATCATAGCGACTGATATGAAGATTGATCGAGCGACTGAATATCAGACTGGTTTAGACAAAGAGTCATATCATCATCGATATCATAGCGCCTGACATGAAGATTGATCGAGTGACTGAATATCAGACTTGTTTACACAAAGAGACATATCACCATCAATCTCATAGCGACTGATAAGAAGAAAGACCGAGTGACTGAATATCAGACTGGTTTAGACAAAGAGTCATATCACCATCAATCTCACAGCGACTGATATGAAGATTGATCGAGTGAGTGAATATCAGACTGGTTTACATAAAGAGTCATATCGCCATCGATATCATAGCGACTGATATGAAGAATGACCGAGTGACTGAATATCAGACTGGTTTAGACAAAGAGTCATATCACCATCAATCTCACAGCGACTGATATGAAGAAAGACCGAGTGACTGAATATCAGACTGGTTTAGACAAATAGTCATATCACCATCAATCTCACAGCGACTGATATGAAGATTGATCGAGTGACTGAATATCAGACTGGTTTAGACAAAGAGTCATATCACCATCAATCTCACAGCGACTGATATGAAGATTGATCGAGTGAGTGAATATCAGACAGGTTTAGACAAAGAGTCATACAAACATACACAAATACACATGCAAAGAAACATAATGACAACAATTGTAAATGGAATCCGACAATGACAAAATAACCTCATACAAAAATAAAGCCTTTTTACGACCAAGTCGCTGGAATGTTATGAGGACAGTCTATCGTCCATAACAACTGTCAACGTCGCATTTGTTTTTGCAAAATACGAAGCGACTATTATGCAGTAATTAGTTAGCGATAGGTTCACGGCTATTGAGGGCCGTGGCCGAGTTAGGTGGAGAGTGGTCGCCCGTTACATATCCCCAGGCCATTTTAAAAGAAAGACGTATTTTAAGCTCTCTAATCCACTCCTAGTTTGACTTACGATGAAAACAGACGTGTGTCTATGTTCTCTCGAGCTCCCCCCCCCCCCACCTGGGGGGACTTATCAAGTCCTACGGAGCGTTGCTGGAGTACCGGGTGTCATACACCGAAGAAACCGAAGAAAGGAAGGTGGAGGAAGAGGAGACGTGCGCCAGGGGCGGCCCAGGGGGAGACAAAACCGACCGCTAAACCGCCGGCAGCGGCTCCTTCTGCTTCGCCGCCCAACGCCGCCGCCCCTAAGAAGACTGGAACTGAAGAGGCGCCAGCCCCGGATGTTCCGACTTCTAGGATGGACCAAGACGGACCAACTCCACAGGCCTCTACTTCAGCGCTTCCGGTTGTGTCGCCGATAATACAGGCGACACCCGCTGAGACGCAGGCCCGGAAGACGGCTGTTGTGAAACGGAAGGCGACCACTCCCCCGAGCGGTCGTCCAGACAAGCCAAGCCAACCGTCACAACCGCCGAAACCTGACATCGCACGAGCTGAGCAGTGGTCACTCCAGGCCAGCAAACTCCAACAGCGCTACTCTCAGCTCGTGAAGACGAACGTGGAGGACGTCACAAAGCTGCTCAGTGCACCCAAACACGAAGCATACAACCAGCTTCCAAGGAGTCCAAATGAAGGGGAGTTTGCGATCACTAAAATCCGACTGCGTGTCTCGTCACCGTTCGCCGTGCGGGATTATACCACCAAGGACTGCTGTTGAAGGAAATGGACAAACCGACGTTACACCGCGTCATGAAGATGATATCGGGGAAAGATTACCGTCCACTTACCAGACAACTCACGTTCGACCCGTACCGGCAGTTCCTCCCGCAGCTCGATATCTCCAACTTCATTGGGACTCTATAGACATCCTCCCCTCCACCAACTTTTGCCTCCGTGAGCAGGACTTAGTCAGACTTTAAATTTTCTCGGCCGTCACTTCAAAAACTTTGTTTATTTTTTTGTAAACAGTCTGGCACCCTTTATTTTTGGCAGTCCGTCTAAATTGCTCTAATCACCTTCACCTTCACCTCTTACTTACTCGCCCCCCCCCCGACCCACCCCCGCTCCTGCCCCGGAATTGGTCATTGGCGATGTCAGAGGCTAAGTCCGGGGTGAGCGTGCCTGAACCTAAGTTGGATATGGGCACGACAAAAAGTTTCCACATCCACATCTTATATTCTCAAAGAATGCACTGAACTACATCTTTCGTGCATAAAACTGCCTCTTAGAGGTACCATACTGCCTCTTAGAGGTACCATACTACCTCTTAAAGGAACCATACTGCCTCTTAGAGGTACCATACTACCTCTTAAAGGAACCATACTGCCTCTTAGAGGAACCATACTGCCTCTTAGAGGAACCATATTGCCTCTTAGAGGAACCATATTACCTCTTAGAGGAACCATACTGCCTCTTAGAGGAACCATATTGCCTCTTAGAGGAACCATATTGCCTCTTAGAGGAACCATACTGCCTCTTAGAGGAAACATACTGCCTCTTAGAGGAACCATATTGCCTCTTAGAGGAACCATATTATAGAGGAACCATACTGCCTCTTAGAAACCATATTGCCTCTTAGAGGAACCATATTGCCTCTTAGAGGAACCATATTACCTCTTAAAGGAACCATACTGCCTCTTAGAGGAACCATACTGCCTCTTAGAGGAACCATATTGCCTCTTAAAGGAACCATATTACCTCTTAGAGGAACCATACTGCCTCTTAGAGGAACCATATTGCCTCTTAGAGGAACCATATTGCCTCTTAGAGGAACCATATTACCTCTTAAAGGAACCATACTGCCTCTTAGAGGAACCATATTGCCTCTTAGAGGAACCATATTGCCTCTTAGAGGAACCATACTGCCTCTTAGAGGAACCATACTGCCTCTTAGAGGAACCATATTGCCTCTTAGAGGAACCATATTACCTCTTAAAGGAACCATACTGCTTCTTAAAGGAACCATACTGCCTCTTAGAGGAACAATATTGCCTCTTAGAGGAAACTTATTGTCTCGTAAAGGAACCATACTGCCTCTGAGAGGAACCATATTGTCTCGTAAAGGAACCATACTGCCTCTTAGAGGAACCATACTGCCTCTTAGAGGAACCATATTGCCTCTTAGAGGAACCATATTGCCTCTTAAAGGAACCATACTGCCTCTTAGAGGAACCATATTGCCTCTTAGAGGAAACTTATTGTCTCGTAAAGGAACCATACTGCCTCTGAGAGGAACCATATTGTCTCGTAAAGGAACCATACTGCCTCTTAGATGAACCATACTGTTTCGTAAAGGAACCATACTGCCTCTTAGAGGAACCATACTGTCTCGTAAAGGAACCATACTGCCTGTTAGAGGAACCATATTGTCTCCTAAAGGAACCATACTGCATCTTAGAGGAACCATACTGCCTCTTAAACGAACAATACTGCCTCTTAAGGAACCATACTGCCTCTTATAGGAGCCATATTGTCTCGTAGAGGAACCATACTGCCTCTTAGAGGAACCATACTGCCTGTTAGAGGAATCATACTGCCTCTTAAAGGAACCATACTGCCTATTAAGGAACCATACTGCCTCTTAGAGGAACCATACTGCCTCTCAGAGGAACCATACTGTCTCGTAAAGGAACCATACTGCCTCTTAGAGGAACCATACTGCCTCTTAAAGGAACCATACTGCCTCTTAAGGAACCATACTGCCTCTTAGAGGAGCCATATTGTCTCGTAGAGGAACCATACTGCCTCTTAGAGGAACCATACTGCCTCTTAGAGGAACCATACTGTCTCGTAAAGGAAGCATACTGCCTCTTAGAGGAACCATACTGTCTCGTAAAGGAACCATACTGCCTCTCAAAAGAACCATACTGCCTTTTAGAGGAACCATATTGTCTCGTAAAGGAACCATACTGCCTCTTAGACGAACCATACTGCCTCTAAGAGGAACCATACTGCCTCGTAAAGGAACCATACTGTCTCTTAGGGGAACCATACTGCCTCTAAGAGGAACCATACTGCCTCTTAAAGGAACCATACTGTCTCGTAAAGGAACCACACTGCCTCTTAGAGGAACCATACTGCCTCTTAGAGGAACCATATTGTCTCGTAAATGATCCATACTGCCTCTTAGAGGAACCATACTGTGTCGTAAAGGAACCATACTGCCTCTTAGAGGAACCATACTGCGTCTTAGAGGAACCATACTGCGTCTTAGAGGAACCATACTGTCTCGTAAAGCAACCATAATGCCTCTTAGAGGAACCATACTGTGTCGTAAAGGAACCATACTGCCTCTTAGAGGAACCATATTGCCTCTTAGAGGAACTATACTGCCTCTTAGAGGAAACCTACTGTCTCGTAAAGGAACCATACTGCCTCTTAGAGGAACCATACTGTCTCGTAAAGCAACCATACTGCCTCTTAGAGGAACCATATTGTCTCGTAAATGATCCATACTGCCTCTTAGAGGAACCATACTGTGTCGTAAAGGAACCATACTGCCTCTTAGAGGAACCATACTGCGTCTTAGAGGAACCATACTGTCTCGTAAAGCAACCATACTGCCTCTTAGAGGAACCATACTGTGTCGTAAAGGAATCATACTGCATCTTAGAGGAACCATATTGCCTCTTAGAGGAAACTTACTCTCTCGTAAAGGAACGATATCTCCTCTTAGAGGAACCATACTGCCTCCCACGGAGAACATTGTTAGCTACGTCCTGGATTTACCCTGTGTCATTAACTGACATTTGGAGGCAAACCTCTACAATATGTGGATAATTGTTCATGACACCCGGCTTCATGTATAATTGAACTGTCATTAAAGCCAACCATACTTAACGTGATGCAACTAATTCTCGATCAATTTCCTAAACAAATTAGTTTTTCCTGCTATGTTTTTGCCTGGTTTTGTTAAGCGTCGGATGACAGGACATCCAGGTTGAAGTGACGGAGATATCCAACATAAACGGTGGCCACAAATGCTCTACAATCAAGTTTATTTCAGTCAACACAAACCTAAAATACGCTCCAACTCAATTACTAGTTCCACAATTACCGCGAAAATGTAATCCTCCGTTGGTGATACTAATAAACGTTTCTATTTTACAGAACTCATAAACAGAATAGCCATCCAGCAAGGAGTTCAAATAAGATTATACTAACACACCTAGGGGGTAAATATAAACAGAATAGCCACCCAGCAAGGAGTTCAAATAAGATTATACTAACACACCGGGGAATAGCCATCCAGCAAGGAGTTCAAATAAGATTATACTAACACACCTAGGGGTAAATATAAACAGAATAGCCATCCAGCAAGGAGTTCAAATAAGATTATACTATCACACCTAGGGGTAAATATAAACAGAATAGCCATCCAGCAAGGAGTTCAAATAAGATTATACTAACACACCTAGGGGTAAATATAAACAGAATAGCCATCCAGCAAGGAGTTCAAATAAGATTATACTAACACACCTAGGGGGTAAATATAAACAGAATAGCCATCCAGCAAGGAGTTCAAATAAGATTATACTAACACACCTAGGGGTAAATATAAACAGAATAGCCATCCAGCAAGGAGTTCAAATAAGATTATACTAACACACCTAGGGGGTAAATATAAACAGAATAGCCATCCAGCAAGGAGTTCAAATAAGAATACTAACACACCTAGGGGTAAATATAAACAGAATAGCCATCCAGCAAGGAGTTCAAATAAGATTATACTAACACACCTAGGGGGTAAATATAAACAGAATAGCCATCCAGCAAGGAGTTCAAATAAGATTATACTATCACACCTAGGGGGTAAATATAAACAGAATAGCCATCCAGCAAGGAGTTCAAATAAGATTATACTATCACACCTAGGGGGTAAATATAAACAGAATAGCCATCCAGCAAGGAGTTCAAATAAGATTATACTATCACACCCTACAGAATTCCAGCAAGGAGTTCAAATAAGACTTATACTCCAGCAAGGAGTTCAAATAAGATTAACACACCTAGGGGTACCTATATAAACAGAATAGCCATCCAGCAAGGAGTTCAAATAAGATTATACTATCACACCTAGGGGGTAAATATAAACAGAATAGCCATCCAGCAAGGAGATCAAATAAGATTATACTAACACACCTAGGGGGTAAATACAAACAGAATAGCCATCCAGCACGGAGTTCAAATAAGATTATACTAACACACCTAGGGGTTACATATAAACAGAATAGCCATCCAGCAAGGAGTTCAAATAAGATTATACTAACACACCTAGGGGGTAAATATAAACAGAATAGCCATCCAGCAAGGAGTTCAAATAAGATTATACTAACACACCTAGGGGGTAAATATAAACAGAATAGCCATCCAGCAAGGAGTTCAAATAAGATTATACTATCACACCTAGGGGGTAAATATAAACAGAATAGCCATCCAGCAAGGAGTTCAAATAAGATTATACTAACACACCTAGGGGGTAAATATAAACAGAATAGCCATCCAGCAAGGAGTT
Source organism: Gigantopelta aegis (assembly GCF_016097555.1). NCBI lineage: Eukaryota > Metazoa > Mollusca > Gastropoda > Neomphalida > Peltospiridae > Gigantopelta > Gigantopelta aegis. Next base: position 649,068 of record NC_054702.1, read on the forward strand.
CAAATAAGATTATACTAACACACCTAGGGGGTAAATATAAACAGAATAGCCATCCAGCAAGGAGTTCAAATAAGATTATACTAACACACCTAGGGGGTAAATATAAACATAATAGCCATCCAGCAAGGAGTTCAAATAAGCCTATTCAGCAAGGAGTTCAAATAGATTATACTATCAAACTAGGGGTAAATATAAACAGAATAGCCATCCAGCAAGGAGTTCAAATAAGATTATACTAACACACCTAGGGGGTACATATAAACAGAATAGCCATCCAGCAAGGAGTTCAAATACGATTATACTATCACACCTAGGGGTAAATATAAACAGAATAGCCATCCAGCAAGGAGTTCAAATAAGATTATACTATCACACCTAGGGGGTAAATATAAACAGAATAGCCATCCAGCAAGGAGTTCAAATAAGATTATACTAACACACCTAGGGGGTAAATATAAACAGAATAGCCATCCAGCAAGGAGTTCAAATAAGATTATACTAACACACCTAGGGGGTAAATATATACAGAATAGCCATCCAGCAAGGAGTTCAAATAAGATTATACTAACACACCTAGGGGGTAAATATAAACAGAATAGCCATCCAGCAAGGAGTTCAAATAAGATTATACTATCACACCTAGGGGTAAATATAAACAGAATAGCCATCCAGCAAGGAGTTCAAATAAGATTATACTATCACACCTAGGGGGTAAATATAAACAGAATAGCCATCCAGCAAGGAGTTCAAATAAGATTATACTAACACACCTAGGGGGTAAATATATACAGAATAGCCATCCAGCAAGGAGTTCAAATAAGATTATACTAACACGCCTAGGGGGTAAATATAAACAATATACCCACCCAAACAGAACGTAAATAGAAACACTATTCCAACTCACACAGAAGGTAAATATAAACAGTATACCGGCCCAAACAGAAGGTAAATATAAGCAATATACCGGCCCACCCAGGAGGTAAATATAAACAATATACCGGCCCAAACAAAAGGTGAGTGTAAACGGTATACCACCCAACCACGAGGTACATATAAACACTATACCGACACACCTACGAAGTAAATATAAACAATATCTATATACAGCATATTATTATATAAGAAAATAGCAAAGAAAACGCTTACACATGGCAAGCAGTTAATTATACAAGATACGCGTTCAAACTGAATAAAGTGTCCGTGTCAAACTCACATGGGTGTGCATACAGCTATACATTTGATGAATGTTTTCAAAATGGGTTGATAAAGAATAACACCGGTCATACTCGTATTAATGTAATTGTAAATCACTAACGAGTGAGGGGTGGAACAGGACACTTCTGTAGAAATCTCCACTGCATCCAACGTCTTACATTTCACGGTCAGTAGCTGGGGAGACGCTCTATTTCAAAGTCTGAATTGGAAGAAATAAAACGTCCGCTATTAATCTCCCAGACATTTCGCTAAAATCAATGACAGCTCTTTATATTAACATCGCCGAGAATAAACACCTTCAAGAAAGTAATTAACTCCGTTAGTACTCGCGTCGCTTTTTATTGCGTTTGTTTGGTCCTTTGTTTTGTTAGGTTTATTTATTTTAGTTTTAATTTTCTGTGTTTTGTTTGTTTGAGATGTTGGTTTTTCCGTTATTTGTGTGTTTGTTTTTCGTATTTTATTCTTGTGTGATGGCAAATGTGGCTGACTGGCAGAGTCACGATAGCTCCCATATGTTCTGAAGAAGACCTAGACCGATCATTTCACTTAACAGGTGCTGGAGATTTTAAATATGGTGACGAACCTGTCACAGTCCAGCTTAAACATGGTGACTGAGTTGTGTCACGATGTTGTGCAGCTTAAACATGTTAACGCAGTTGTGACATGGTGTTGTGCACCTTAAAATGATGACGCGGCTGTGGGTCGAAGTCGAAGAGACGTCGAAGGTGGGGTTTTTTTGTGTGTTTTAAAAAAGTATTTGATATACTTGTCTCTCATAATGACATATGAACCCTACGTAGAACAGCACAAACCAATAAGAGAATTGATTTCACATGACCTTTAACAGTTCTGTGTTGGAAATCTCGTAACTCGTTTATTCTACTAGATTAGAAACTCCCCAGACAGATCGACAAGACGAATAAGACAACACCGTCCACAAGACGAGACATAATCAGTGCCAACGTCGGTACATAACAACCACACGGGATTAGTCAACAACTACCTGGTTGATAACTCCATATTGCAAGGGCGGGGCAATAGAAAAGGAATATATATATATATATATATATATATATATATATATATATGTGTGTGTGTGTATATAGATAGATAGATACGAGTTTTCGCTAGATATCATTTTTACGAAACGAGTGAACTTCTCAAACGTATCTGACCTCACTTTCGTTCGGTCAGATACGTTTGGGAAGTTGACGAGTTTAAAAATGATATCTAGCGAAACGAGTGTGGCATTTTATTTATTACCCTCCTTTAAATCGCGCAAATTATGAAAAATCAATCAATCAATCAATCATTTTTTTATTTCAAGACCGGATGTTGATTTGCATAACTAGCCGGTACACGACTACGTACTGCCGCATTGAGAAATAGTTCGTTGTACTTCCGCTACTTCTCAGTGACGTTTTCAGGGGAGTGGTGTAGACGTACTTCCCTATAAATTTCCATCGGTTTTTTTTTTTAATTTGAAGAAAGCTGTAAGGTACATGCATAAATATATGTTTATTTTCATATTGGGTGAAACATGGGTAAAACTAATGCATAATTCCATATTTTAACAAAACGCCCCCAAGAAACAAATGTTCTCTTTACGCCACTGGTTATGCTAATAATGATGAATTCACAAATCACAACTAACAATAACAATTTGTTGACCAAAAATCCAACCAATAAGATAATAAGTGTTTTTGCAGTAAAAAACGTGTAGCTTGCAGAAGCAGCTGAGTTCACGGGGAAAACTAAAGTTATAACTTTAAGGTCGACGACAGTCACTTTTCGCGCCGTTGTGGCTTTGTAAACAATAAATATAGCATATCTTACCGTAATTTCACTTGAAATCCATATTTCGTAAAATGTACAATTTTTTAATCACAGATTTTTTTTCAAACACATTCAGGTGCTTCAGTAATGTTAAAAAAACACAACAAAAAACAAAACAAAATCAATAGGAATTTTGCATTGGATTTTTTTACAGCATTCTTAAAACGGAAACGTCATGTACCCAATTTATGGTTATTGTAAGGAGGTGCAAAGTGACTTCATTGGAATTCTGACGTCATTCAAATTCAAAATTAGCTGTATTATTACAATGCTTCGCCACATTAAAATAAATACTATCTACTAACCTTGACCCCTGTTAAATTTCAACAACAAGCAAACAACGCTGTTTACAGGTCGGTATATTTTAATTTTTCATAATTCTACAAAAGTTTAAAAAAATAAAAAAGTACCTTTTGTCAAATATATCATATGAAAAAATTAATGTTGGATATGTTTCATTTATTGTGTACGAAGCCAAAACCTTAGTCGACCTTAATAATGATGAATTCACAAATCACAACTGACAATAACAATTTATAGACCAAAAATCCACATAATAAATAAAATAAATGTATTTTATTTTTATTTTGTATTTAAAAATATTTCTCGCGCGGTCCAGTTTACATAAACTTTTAATGAATGACATTGTTGAATCGGTGAATGACATTTGTAGTAAAAGTTGTGGGATGTTACTGACCTTGACATTAATTAAGAATGAAAAAAATAGTCCCGTTATGCTAATAAGGTCGCTGTCCAACCAATCGAAATTGACTCTGTTCCCTGTTGACAAATCAAAATACAGTTTGTAATACGCACCTGGTGGTGCGTACGAAATTTGTACGACACCGCTGTATCTTCACCAGGAGGGTAATAAATAAAGGATTCGTCACGAGTATTTTTTAATATGGAAAATATCAACCGAGTCTATGTTAATTGGTATTTGTCGAGGCACTGCAGAGACAGATACCGATTAACTAGACGAGGTTGATATTTTACATATTAAAAAACACGAGTAGCGAATTCTATTTATCCTATAAAACGTCTAAAATAACATTCTAATTAATGTTTTAGTAAATCACAGTACTGAAGTCGCCGCCATTGATAATATGACGTCATCACGATTAGCACAAATTAGTTTGACGTCACGCATTTGAGACAAATCTTTGAAAACGTTACGCTCAGGTACACTGGTCTTGTTGGCTTGTAAGCAAATGACCCATTCACAGCAACACATTAACTAGAGACCTTGTAAATTTGCATACCATTATTAACCGGGTTAATAAAGTAAATTATCACATGGGTTTATGACATGGATATCATGGGTAAGTTATAGGATATATATATATATATGTCATTACCAGAGTATGTTTTAGTATCGTTAGTATATTTTGAATACAAACTGCGTACAACAAGAATTTCATAAATACAAAAATACAACGGTAATGGAAGCCGCCATCTTTGTCACTTAATATAACCTTGGCTATACGACGGCCGGCTATACGACGGTCGTATTTTCGTATATTGTGTATATATATATATATATATATATATATATATATATATATATATATATATATATATATATATATATATATATATATATATATATATATATACAGTGGACTCTGTCTAAACCGGATTCTGTGTAATTCGGATCTCTGCGTAAACCGGTCCATTTCTAAAGCCCCGTCCAGCTACCGTTTATCTCTTAGGTATAAATCTTTGCCTAATCCGTATTCTGTCTACTCGGACTCCGGATCAAAAATCAAGAACGAAAGAACCGACTGAACGACGGGATGCTTAATTAGTTGAACAATGATCGTCAATTGCCAAGTAATCAGGACGCCATCGCAAGATCAAATACGAAATGTAATCGCACTCGTGTGAAGGTTACTCTTACTGCGGTAGGCCGTTAGATCAATCGGATTAATATTAGTGTGTGTGTGTGTGTGTGTGTGTGTGTGTGTGTGTGTGTTGATATCTAACTGATTTCACTCATGAATTCGGCATGTATAAATCTATTTTCTTGTTTAGAATATCAATGTCTGTATATTCAAGGTGTTTCTGGTTGTGTTAATAATTATAAGAAGCCCAAACTGGATTTTGTATTCAAATAATTTCGTACGTACGAAAAAATAATGTTTAGGAAATAAAATGAAATTTAACCTAGTACAAATATTAGAACGACCTGAAACACGTTTAATATGCAGCCACTAATATTTATGCAGAAAAATATATTTGATATGTAATTGCAATCGTTACAATCCATGGGTTCAAATGTCATTGTTGATCGCGAGTTGTCGATCATTCAAGAACCATAACTCTGGATGAACTCTGTCTAAACCGGTCCTCTCTGCAAACCGGACTATTTCGACGGTACGAAGTGAGTCCGGTTTAGACAGAGTCCACTATATATATATATATGTGTGTGTGTGTGTGAGCGCGTGTATTTGTCTGTGTGTGTGTGAGAGAGAGACTGTGTGTATGTGTGTGTGTGTGTGTGTGTGTGTGTGTGTGTGTGTGTGTGTGTGTGACAGTATGTGTATGTGCGTGTGTATTTGTACCTGTGTGTGTTTATAGATGTATGAATATCTATATATTGCATGTATGTCAGGTTTGTAAATGATGTTAAACGACAAAATGGCGAGCTTTCAGTTTTAATTAACTAGCCATATTCTGTAAGCTGCACAGTTTTAATTAACTAACCACATCCTGTAACCTACACAGTTTCAATTAACTAACCATATCCTGTAAGCTGCACGGTTTTAATTAACTAACCACATCCTGTAACCTACACAGTTTTAATTAACTAACCACATCCTGTAAGTTACACAGTTATAATTAACTAACCATTTTATGTAAGCTGCACAGTTTTAATTAACTAACCACATCCTGTAACCTACACAGTTTTAATTAACTAACCATATCAAGGGAGCTACACAATTTTAATTAACTAACCACATCCTGTAAACTACACAGTTTTAATTAACTAACCACATCCTGTAAACTGCACAGTTTTAATTAACTAAACACATCCTGTAAACTACACAGTTTTAATTAACTAACCATATCCTGGAATTTGCACGGTTTTAATTAACTAACCATATCAAGTAAGCTACACAGTTTTATTTAACAAATCACATACTGTAAGCTGCACAGTTGTAATAGGGATAACCGGTCGCTCTCTCGCCAGATGGCGCGCATATACCATCAGTCCTAGCCTTCTTCCGGTTTCGCTGTTTCCCCGCATGGTTAGTGTGAGATGTGAAAATCGTTCGTTCTTTTTTTGATTTTAAAATTATAAAAAGTTATAATTATCGGTCAGCACAATGTCGGATTACGGAAAATGGACCGTACTGAGATTGAAAAATGAGCTCATTCAGAGAGGTGCAACGGTGAAGGGTAGAAAAGAAGATTTAGTACACCGGTGAGTTGACGAAAAAATATTATTATCGGTATCACAATGTACAATTATTTTAGATAATTAGTTTATGAAATATGGTACAGTTAATCCCTAGTAACGGTCACAGCAGTATTTATACTGTATTATAGTCTGTCCCTGCACACAGTAAGAATTCGGCAGTGATCATGTCGAACCCTTACCTCCAATTTGTACTATATTCATATCGCCATGTAATACGATTACGTCAGTATCTTGTTTTCGTCACCTTCCATCTAAGTTTGTAGGTCACCATTCATTTTAAATGATTCATTCTGTATGATGACAACAATAAATGTACTTGTATTTCTGGTGTATATGTCATGCCTATGGGATTAAAACTAATTTTTATTTACTTAGCATGGATGGTCCTAGACATTTTGAGTGCAGGCAATGACAACAGACTAAAGGCAGCAGGATTTTTTCGGGGTGGGGGAGAGGGGGTGGGGTGGTGTTTAGCATACTCACTTATATTCCGGAGTTATCCTGATTCATCTTTCCTTTTATCCTTATATATACAAAAACTATAAATCGTTTATACCAACAAATTATTTACAGGTAAAAGGACTAAATAAGTTTAAATTCCCAGTACTGTCACATTACTGTATTTAGTAAGTTTATGGTTAAATAATTTAAAAAAAATCATAATTTTCTATCCTTGCAAAATGTATGTGCGCAATATATTTAGCATGCTTTTAATTTATGATTGTGTAATTTGTTTCAGGTTGGAGGCATATGATAGAAATAAGAATTTTAGGAACGATTTAATCGTATTGCCAGAGCCAGTTTTTCCAGATTGGCCATCTTCCGGTTTTCGACAGCTACTACCTGACCACAGAGATGTAATTCCTAAATTATCAGAAGGACAGATCGAGGTGTATCTCAATCACAGAGCGGCACTGGATAAAAGGTGTAAATCTGATTTCAAAGCTCTGGCAAAGGGGAAGTTGCTATTCGAGTCCCAGCGAATAGATGCCTGCAGCATTCTTTTGGCTGAGGAAGATGTTTACTTCACTGGCATTGTGAGGGCAGCTATGAAGAAAAAGGTTATTATGTTTAAATAAACCCCTTTTTTATAAGGTCATAAAATTTAGTTTCTGCGCGTAAACCGACTCTACTTAGAAAAAAGGGCTGGTTAGGTGGAAATAGTATACACACACACATGTAACATTTTATTTGGATCCGTGGGGGTGTCCATAAAAAAATTAATATTTTTTTTCCCCAGCATTAACTACCATATATTTTATCTAATGAGAATTGATTTAAAGAATGTGCATTGATAACTTTTTACATATAGTTTATAACAAATTAAATGTTCGGTAATCCTTTCCTTTTTTATTAATTTCCATGCTTAGATTAACATAATGTAACCAGACCAACTGCCGTTCTTCAGTATCCTTTTGTTGTTTCTGGCATTTTTTTTTGGGAAAGTAGTGGTTTCTGCCAGAATTTTTTTTTTGGGTATGGCACAGTGGAATTGAATGCAACCACAGTCAACAGGGAGTTGTGAAGATATTACATATTTTTCATGTTTACTGAGCATTGATAATATTCAATAAGTGATTCCTTTTCAGTACTATCTAAAGACATTTTTAAGGGGAACTAAAATTCTTGAAGTAGTCTCAAGGGAGTGATGGCTCAACACAATGTGTGAGAGAGCATTGTTAACTCTTTTGAATATAATTTTATAACTGATAAACACCACATCTTCTTCATTTTTCAGGTGTCTTACAACTTCAAGTTGCGATTACATTCCCAGAATGGTGAAGTGATGAACTCGGACTGTGAATGTCCGGCTTAAAAGACCTCACGGCACATGCAAACACTGATGCTGGAATCATTTGTTGCTGGCTGTGACACCCCAACTGTGAACAAAACATGCACCGAAAACTTGCAGACTTTTCACAAACCATCACATTTATATGACGGTCAACTTTGTTTTTATTTTATTAAACATTTCTTCCATTTTACTCGGTGTTTCCCCTAGGGCCCGCTCCAACCCCGTGAATTTCTCTGACGGGACCGTAAAAATCATAACCCCGGACAAAATAGGACTCCTCCCTGTGATCAATCCGCCAAACTTTTAAAAAAAATTATCGAATGTTTAGTTCCAATGACAAAAAATGGTGGTGGTGGTGGTGGTGGGGGGGGGGGGGGGGGGGGGACGTGTCGAGTTCGACAATTTCAAAATAGCGCCCAATTTCCGTGATATGAAAAGATTTCACATCGGTAATTTCCGTAAGTTGTTATCAGGGCGAATTCGATTGCAGTTCCGCAACTTTGTGATCCTTTACCACACGTCTGACTCATTTGTCATTAAAAACAAATCTTCCATTTCCTTTTTTAAAATGGTGGGTATAACATTATTGTTTTGATAATGATCAAACCCACATTACTATATGTACATGCTATGCACACACACACCCCTCCCTACATATATAATTTGTTGTTTACTTTATTAGGTTCTCCAGTGAAATCTGAAAATCTTCCAAGCAAGAGAAAACTACCGATGTCTGATCCAAGACCTGTGGAGTTTAGAGATCAACCAGGTTTCGAGGACCGTGCCCGCAATTGTATCATCAATTACTGTTCAAACACAAACCAAGACCTTACGATGAAGTATCTGTATGAGAAAGCGGACATACAGACGGCTGCAAATGACCATCACTATCTTGCACTGCCACTCACTGAATACTGGGTCGATAAATCTTTGCATGTAAGTTAGTCATATACTGATTTGAAATGATACTCTCAACAGCAGTAAATATAACAATGCATCAATTATTGACATTTCTTTTATTATTTTAATTAGTTGTTTAGATGATCCAACGACTTGTCTGTGATTCATCATATTCTTTAAATTTCTTCACGTTTGAAAATAATTTGACATCAGGTCAAGCAACAAAAATCAAACAAGCTATTAAAAGGAAAGGTAAACATCCGTACCCGTTATCCCACCATGTACCTTTTGATACAAGACATACATAGTGTTTTCCCTAGCTTGTTTTAGCATGGTGCAGCACCATGCCTCAATAGTCTAGCACCATCTTGCCTTAACCAGCACCATGCTGCCCTGAGATTAAACAAGCCTTTTTCAATAATTAATTCTAAAATTGCCTTGATGAAACACTCAAAAAATTATTATTAATTAATAAAAAGATCTGTTATATATTTTGCCATTCATTTATTAAAGAAAAAACATTTATGTTTATTTCAATTTTTATTGTTGTCTTTAATGCAAAAAAATGTGCCCTGAAAATGGTGAAAATGCCCCCAAAATGTTTTGTCTACCATGCCTTGCCAAATTTCTAAGGAAAACACAAATACACCTGACATTATCTACAAATAATAAAACATTGACATATTTTTTAATTTGTACATGTGTACACCTATTTATATCTAAATTAGCAATACACCTGACATAAATAAACATTAATACAGATTTATTCTATTTACAGGTCACTGAGGTATCCGCTCGCATTTTGGAAATCAATACCAGAGGACAGGCACAGTGTCGACTTTGGCACAGTGAAAGAAAGTGGAGAATCACTGCATCTCGATTTGGTGAAATCTGCAATGCTACAGAGAGGAGGAATAGACAAAGACTTTGTGAATGCATTGTTTTTCCTACTTCCTTGTCGACACCACCAATTATACATGGCAAACAATATGAATCTGTAGCGATACATTTTTTTGAGTCTTTCAATGGTGTAAATGTCAACAAATGTGGGCTGTATGTGATACCAAACCTTCCCTTTCTAGGTGCTTCACCTGATGGCACTGTGGGTAGTACATCTATTGTAGAGGTTAAATGTCCATATACAGGGAGAAATTCTACCATCATACCAGGGAAGATGTTCCCCTTTTTGGAGTATACATTGGACGGTGCCATAACATTGAAGAAAACCAGCCACTATTTCAGTCAGGTTCAAGGGCAGATGTATTTATCTCAAACAGATCTATGCTATTTTGTGGTGTATACACATCAAGACCTGCTGGTTGTACCAATATGCCTGGACAAAGACCTGTTTCTAGAGTCGATGCTTCCCAAACTGGAAGTATTTTACAAGAAATATTTGAGGCCTTACATTGCAGGAATCTTTTAAATGAAAAATGTCTGGGTCAGCAACCTTTGAAAACGTTATACTAATTTCATTAAGACATTGCAATAGTCTTAATAGATGAAATTGCACTAGAAATTTAATCTCACCATATCAAAGGTTTTTTGTTTTTTTCAACATTCATGTACATGTAAAAATAAGCAATACAAATACAGGACAGTATAATGGCATTAAAACCTTTAGATCAAAGTATTAATTTGTAAACTGATCCATACTAGATTATTACAAGATACCTTATGTCCACTATAAATATAATATTACCACTTAAATTGAAATTATGCAAGTAATGCCACAATGCAATTGCTAAAGTTGTTAATGCTGAAACAGCTGAACATGATTCTTTCCCCCATGGAAAGTTTTGCCAAGGCCGATCACACGTTCTATGTGGATTCGCTTTGATGCAATTCTTCTGTCGTGAACTACTTCCACAGGTTCCAGCTGCGATTTTCCTTTTAGCATGGTAGGTGTATTTACAAAGACATCTTTTGCTGCGAATAAGTCTTGAACCATGATTCCACGATCTGCCATTATACTATACTTTTTTTTAAAAAACTGATCAGTGTTTGTACATAATTCACTTCGCTCAATAATTTGACAGTCACTTGCTGCACCTCCATAGCTACTGCTGACATACGAAATTAACCACGTAGTGTACAACCAATCATGATTTTCAGTGTGTTCTTGTTTTTGTATGTAGAAAAGGTTGCACTCTGTGCCTGAACATTGGATGGCTTCTGGATAGGTATTTCCGTGGCATCCAGTATCACTCGAGTTGACGGAAACTGTTTCTTAAAATCCTCTGGCATTGTATCCTCTGTAACCTTCTTTGACGGCCATGTTTTAATTTGTTTTAGCTGAAAGTATAGAAAGTTCACCCAAGTGTTGACAATCTGGGTAACAACTGACTGGCTTACACCAAACAAAATGGACAGCTCAATATCATCTTTAGTCTGTCTCAATTTCATCAGTGTTAAGAAAAGCTGATCTTTTGGTGATAGCATACTGCACTTATAATCCAAGTAGTCAACAACTGGACCAAGAATATTGAAAAATAGCATAAAATGTTCATAGTTGTCGAATAATACTGAACAGCCTGTGGATGGAACATGTATTTTTCAATCGAAAAGTTATCGGACATCAAATTACACTGAATGGCACTTTCTTCAAAAGTACAAGTTATTTTCTCACTTTCCTCGGCTACTTTGGGGGTTTCAGTGCTTACAACAATTTCTTCATTGCCAATGTTATTCAAATTAATCTCTTGCAGTGCCCTATGGTCAGGGCCACGTGATCTCCTCCTTTTTGCAGAAGGGCTTGCTTCACAGGTGAAACTAAATATTGATGGCACAGCACCCTGTTTAAGGATTTTTCTTTCGCCTGTAATTGTAATGGAAAAAAAGTACATTATTTAATGAATCATATTAAATGTAAATATTAAAGTTAAAACATATTATTGAATCATATTGTAAGAGTCAAATTTCTGGAGGTAAAATTTACGGTTATATGGGCATGGTTCTGGGTCGTTTCGTCCTTATTCTCGTTCGCCCCGGGTCATTTCGCCCCTCTGTCGGATCGTTTTGCCCCCCCCCCCCCCCTCATGAGTCATTTCGCCCGTATTTGCCCTAATTGTAGTCCACTCACCATAATTATAGTCCGTTCCAGCCAAAAATAAAAAAGGTATATTTTTTGTAAATTTTCTAAACTTTAAAAACCCAAAGTGCTTTGAAAACAACAAAAATATACTATTTCTATGTGCTGTAATTAGAAAAAACAAACAAATGTACACACACACACAAATGTCATTTTAAGTGATGTCAAACAGAAATTATTTACCAAAAATATGTCAGGGTATGAGCCCATGTTTGGTACATATTATGTTTCTGTTTTATATGTTATGCCACATTAAAAGAACCCATCTACTATCACGCCTATCAGATTATTTTCCAGTTCCATCTATAGTGTGTGTTGATGATTTTTATTTATTTTTTAATATCATTTTTTATATACAAATATTGAAAAAACCCCAGTATAAAATGACGAAACTGAAGAAAACCCCCCACCTTTTGTCAAATACAACAACAACCAAAAATAAACCAGGTGAATGAAATGTTTGTGTACGAAGCCTAAACGATGGTCCACGAACACCTGTCGTCGACCTTAGTAACCGGTTTTCCCCATAACGTTAACTGGGCAATAGGCCTAGACAAACAAAATTGTACATATTAATATTGAGATTTTTTGGTACTGGCCTATAGTGAATGGAGTGTTGCTTACGTAAATATACTATAAATATACCGTACTTCTATAATAATTAATAATAATTAATAATAATGTAATGGTAATGGGGGTTGACGAAAGTTGTAATACAGGTCGTGGGTGGATGCCACATAAATAGTATTTTTAATATTTATTCTGGAGGCGGACATCTTACATATGTATGCTGTAATAAATAACAAAATATTAAATATTAAAATTAACATTGTACTAACCAAGGAAAGCAGAATTCTCCATCATGTAATCGTCCGCTTGAAAGTGCTTCTGGCACACGACATCGTGTCTGCCTGGCTCCCACAACTTTTTTGACGCCTGGTCAACTTGTTTGATTGCAACGCGCCACTTCAAACTGTCACCTGAGTTTCGAGGAAACCTGTGACCACCTGTCCTTGACCTACAACCGGGTACACAACAATACTGAGGCATAATTAATTGAACAATAGCTAACACACTCCACTGACTCTATACAAAACTAAATGGCAACAATACCGGATGTATGAATCAGAGGACTGATAGTACGCGCGCGCCACCTATAGGGAAGACAATTCGCAGGTTAACCGTATTAACTAACCATACTGTAAGCTGCACAGTTGTACTTAACTAACCACATCATGTAAGCTGCACAGTTGTAATTAACTAATCCTATCAAGTAGCTGCGCAGTTGTAATTAACAAATCACACCCTGTAAGCTGCATAGTTGTAATTAACTAATCCTATCAAGAAAGCTGCACATTTGCAA
>NC_054702.1:662891-692891 GCF_016097555.1 Gigantopelta aegis
AACCCTTTCGAAAGTCAGTATATATGAGGTTAAAACCTCAATACAAGGACGCCCTATACTGGTGAAAACATTGACATTTGTGTTCTGACATCCACATTCAACAACGCCTTGGAATAAAAGAGGTACATGTGAACACAAATGCATGCATCGTTTATATTCCCTGCGTGGACGAATTATGTGAACATTTTTTTAAGTCCTTGGCCCAAATGTTTGTTGAAAATGGGGCCAATATGTTTTGGTGCTGGATTCTCCCAAAATCAGTTTTTTGACGAACGGTGGGCCATAAGTGGTCGAACAAACAGAGTTTTTACTAAATAACGAATGGGTACCTCTCACACAGTGAGAACCCATTTAGAAGTCAGTACATATGAGCATAAAACCTCAATAAAAGGATGCCCTATACTGGTGAAAACATTGATATTTGTGTTCTGACATCCATATTCAACAGCCCATTGAAATAAAAGATGTAGATGTGAACACAAATGCATGTATGGTATGTATTCCCTGCGTGGGCGAATGATGGGAACATTCATTTTAGTCCTAGGCCCAAATATTTGTTGAAAAACTGGGACTATATGCCTTATTGCCGAATTCTCCCAAAATGCGTTTTTCACAAACGGTGGACCACAAGTCGCCGAATAAACACTTTTATTATTAAATAACGAATTGGTACCACTCACACAGGGTGCCGTGCACCCTTTCAACACGAGAACCCATTCGGAAGTCAGTATATATGAGGTTAAAACCTCAATACAAGGGGAAAAAAGAGTAAATCAGTTCTTGACGAACGGTGGGCCATAAGTGGTCGAATAAACACTGTTTTTATTAAATAACGAATGGATACAACTCACACAGGGTGCCGTCCACGCTTTTAACATGAGAACCCATTTGGAAGTCAGTATATATGAAGCTAAATCCCCTATACAAGTCCGCACGATAGTGGTCAAAACATTGATATTTGTGTTCTGACATCCATATTCAACAACCCCTTGAAATAAAAGATGTAGATGTGAACTCAAATGCATGTAGGGGAAAGTGGGGCATAATGGAACACTGAACTTCCGTGCTGCAATACGGTTTAACAAAACGTAGTAGAATACTAATCAAGTGTGATATACGTTTATGCAGTTCAAGTATTTAAGTAGGTATAGGCATTGTATGCCTAAATCTAAACCAAAAACAAATATTTAACAAACAAAATTCGCGAGTGAGAAACCATTTTGCCCCATAGTTGGGGTAAAATGGCAACCAAGGTTCCATATTGCCCCCATAGATGATTTCTTGAGAGAAAAAAACATCGTTAGGCTACATATCATCATAACTGTATTTAAGGTTCAAAACTAAGAAACGAGAACAATCCAAACACAGTTGTCTAACACAAACAGCTTCTCAAAGGCAAAAGTCACATGTAAAACTGACGTCGTCATCATTTTCATCAATACCAGCACACGCTGGGTGAGACCACTTCATGCACTTTCCACACTGTATCATACCATCCTGTTTGCTTCTGCTCCACCATTCATTGCAGTAAATGCACTCTGCATCATTTGCCTCATCATCTGATGAATGATTATATACCGGAGTAGACGTCTTGCACTTTTTTGGTAGGCCGAATGTTGTTTTGGGAGTGGTTTTAACAGAACGCTTAGTGGTGTTTTTCATCAAATTTGTTTTTTTTCGAGGTCAAGGTGTTGCTTGTTGTTTTCGTAGAGGTTAGCTTCTTTGATTCAATAAGTGTCGCTTTGTATGGGCTAATTGTGAGAATGACTGTTGTACCCCGTCTTACATTTGGTTTTCGGTTAGTTCTGGTTGCTTTTGGAGGTGGAGAAATTTCAAAAGGTGATATGTATGAAATTGAATCATTTGAAAGAGCTGTTGGCCGATACATTGCTTTCACTGCATTAAGCTGGGGTATGGCTGATGTCGAGGTAGAGGGTGTTGCTTGAGGTACTATTTCCACGGGTAGGGCACAACTGGAAGTAGATACCACTGGCTGAAAAAGAAATAGAAAAGGCACATATGCGCCCCCCCCCCCCCCCCCCCATATAGAAAATCCTGGATCCGCCCCTGAACTCCATAGTGTATGTCATCACTTACTGTGAAATGTCCCAATATTTTTGTAGATCCTTTTGCGCATTTGTTGAGACCTTTGTATCGCCGACGAAGGGTGGTTTTAGGGACATTAAACTGCAAACTGGCTTTTCTCAGGCCTAACCCATTTTTTATTGAATTCAGTGCGTCTCTCATAGCCACTTCATCCCACGACTGTCTGCTACTCTTTCTAACATAGTTCCTCACCATTATTCCTGTAACTGAAAAACTGGAAAAGAAATAATTATGATCTTAAAATTTCTCCAATATGAACTAGAAATGCATGGGGCAAAATGGGCCAATAGTTCATTATGCCCCGGCCATAGGTGTTCCATTTTGCCCCCATTTGTGTGGCATTTTAACGCCATTGTTACAATTAAGTTTTTTTTTTTTTTACATTGAATTTTTGCTTGTGATATATAGCTCTAAAACTGCTAGATACAATATAAAAAACATTGCATCGAATCACCGTTAACTGCTGGATTTTACTAGATAATAAAAGTTTGCTTACCTTATATCAGAGGTTCAATTTCTTTTTTTCTCTGTAAAATTTAAAAACCCACGCCTGTCGCACTTTTTTCAACGTATATCTGTGACGTGTAACAAGGGAACTAACTCTGATTAGTTTAAGACATCATAAGTTCTACATTGTACTGTATATTTCGATGATTCATTCTGCCCCTAGGGTCCATTATGCCCCACTTTCCCCTATCGTATATATTCCTCGCATGGACGAATTATGGGAACATTTATTTTAGTCCTTGGCCCAAATATTTGGTGAAAATGGGGGTCAATAATATTTGCTGCAGGATTCTCTCAAAATTAGTTTTTTGACGAACGGTGGGCCATAAGTGGTCGAACAAACAGAGTTTTTATTAAATAACGAATGGGTACCTCTCACACAGGGTGCCGTGCACCCTTTTAACACGAGAACCCATTCGGAAGTCAGTATATATGAGCATAAAACCTCAATACAAGGCCGCCCTATAGTGGTGAAACATTGATATTTGTGTTCTGACATCCATATTCAACAGCCCATTGAAATAAAAGATGTACATGTGAACACAAATGCATGTATCGTATGTATTCCCTGCGTGGACGAATTATGGGAACATTCATTTTAGTCCTTGGGCCAAATATTTGGTGAAAAACTGGGACAATAGGCCTATGTCTTATTGCCGAATTCTCCCAAAATGTGTTTTTCACAAACGGTGGAGCATAAGTCGCCGAATAAACACTTTTATTATTAAATAACGAATATATATATACATATTTATGATATAATATGTTACATTTTCAGTGCAATCAAAGTATGTGATATTTTTCAGATCACATACTTTAAGAATTTGATAACTTTGCAAATTAGATGTAAATTAGTCGAGGTCTCGACGCTAGGTTTATTGACATTTAAGCAAACGTACTTGGGTGACACTCCATGATTGACGTATGCATTCATAGTCATCAAATAAAAAATATTTTAATGGCAATTTGACACTGAAAGCTGTCCAGCGTTCAGAAAACAAAAAACGTTAGGCATAACTTTATTTTGATGTAAGGACATCCAAAATGACGTCATTTCCATTCAAAAATACACCGCGCTACGTATTCGTACGTCATTTGAATATTTAATAATGGCGGACTGGAATTAAAGTTGCTTGTACAGTTTACAAAAACACGTTATATTAAAGCAGCACACCCTAGTTCCACCCAGCGAAAATAAATTATAATTTGGTTAATCTACAAACCTGTAACACACTTAGATCATGTTTTTATCAAATGGAGTGAAAAAGCAGGTTTTATATCGATAAATACCATGGGAATCCCCATGTCCCAATTGCTTGAAATAATTTTGAAAGTTAGTATTCTGATGTCACCGGTAGATGCCGCTCGAAGCACAACAATGCCTACGTCACGACAAATTTCACAGACTTGGGGTGCGTTTCTTTCACCTCTCCTGGACATGTTCCAACTGTTCTGTCCTGGTTGTATCCCCTCTCCAGATATCGTAAGATTTAGCAAAATTATTGGCTTTAAGGGTTTGTAACGTTTTGTATTGAGACACTTACTTGTCTGAACTTCATTGTTACTGAAAATGTTCACGAACTGTGAGGAAAAATCTCACAAATGAACAACAACAAATCGGATGTTGATTGCGCGAACCGTGCACGAGAAAACAAACCGAACCAAAATGATAACGGTCACGTGATATACCAACGTCTGTGACATTGAAATGGAAATATCCCCTCTAAAAATAGATTAGACCTTGTCTGCTCAACGGTTTTTTCTCAGACGTGCGTGCTATTTATGAAATATGAAAAATGCATTTTGTGGTATTACAAAAACCAGGATTACCAAAAAAACACTTCAGGTGAATGGAAATGTATATTCTAAATAATAAACGGTAAGTAAAGTGCAATTTTATTTGTGAAAAAATGGGTTTAATATCGAAAAACAACGCCGTAATGGTTACAACTAGCCGTAACTAGGGTGTGTCTCTTTAAGCTAGTGCATCACAACTAGTATATCAAAGCTGTGGTATGTGCTATTCTGTCTGTTCGGTGGTGTATATATATATAAAAGATACCTGGCTACTAATGTAGCAGGTTTGCACTCTAGACTATACATGTCAAAAATACAAAATGTTTGACATCCAATAGCTGATGATTAATAATTCAGTATGCTGTAGTGGTGTCTTTAAACAAAACAAACGTTAACTTATCCATTAGTCCCCCTCCACCCCACCCCTCGATTAAAACAACCCAATTTTACCATAGTATATATTAAAATAATTCCTCACCTAACAGCAGATCAATTACCAATCTTGGGTAATTTATAATAAATACTGGTAAGACATTTTATTATTCCTTTATTGTTATTCTTAGAATTTTCAACTTAATGGTTTCTGCCAGAGGCTAATGAGGTTTAGATAAATGATAGTAAAAGAACTGCTGTTTATAAATGGTCATGTGCTTGAAATGTAATGTCCTAACCCTAATTTCAAAACATTTCAAACCCATAACCACCTAGATGAGGCACTTACATCTGTTTTCTTTTTATTACCTACCCTAAATATGATTTTCCTTTGGAGACAGTAGTTTTGTTTTTCATCATTATTTTATGCCCCAAATTTTATCAAAGCATAGGCATTTTTCTTCTTCCACATGTCATTTTATATGTAGCTTTGTGCAACTTTCTAATAGAAATCAAATCACATCATCAAAGTTAAATACATTGTTCACTACTTTTCTTAATTTACTGCAATACTTTTTAATTTTGTACTATGTTTAGTCACATTGATTTTGTTTCCTGTTAAAAATGTTTTTCTAAAATTAAATTAAACTTTAAATTAATACAATATATAATTAAGTTACAGACTAATGTACTTCTTCAAATGGATGTGAAATACTTAACATGTTTGTTTTTATATATTTCAGCAACTGGACCAATGGATGTGGAGTCATTGATTAGATGTCGAAAATGAGATTCTGAAGACAAACTATTAAACAAATTACATTGGATTTTGATATTGAGAACAGAATGATAGAAATAATGGAACAGTTTCAACTGATATGTGAAAGAAAAACTGGGGCAAGGGATGAAATTGCTGCTGAAAATGAAACACTTTCAACAATTTCATTTAATACAATATTTTTTTATTTTTTTTTGTGTTTGACATATTGCTGCTAAGGAGTAATTCAGACTTCCAAGACTTGGGATTCAGTTTGACACCGCCCATCAAATGGTAATCCTTAATTACTCAGTTGACTACAAGTTTCGAGGATAATGATTTGGAGATGGATGCCACAGAAAGATACATTTTTGAATAAATATATTTACCTGTACCAGATTGCATGGGGATTAATATGTAAAGACCCTCTCTTTGAGAAAAAAGAAAATGTTAGGAAGTATTCTCATAATAAAATATTAAACAAATTGTGCGAACTGCAATCTGTGGTTTAGTTTCATGTTATATATATATATATATATATATATATATATATATATATATAATTTTGCCTCTATTTTTTTATATATACATTTTTTAAATTAAATTTTGATTTTGTATTATTATTTTGTAGGCATGGGTTGTCTTATAATATTTATTACTATTTTTTATCTGTTATGCCTCTAGAACAGATAAACTGTGAGTACATTTTGTGTGACAGTAGGATAACTAATGAGCGGGGGGGGGGGGGGGGGGGGGGGGGGGCGGTGACAGAAGCTTCACGTTTGATTTAACGCAACCCGACAAAAATAAAGACGGTTTTAAACGGGTCGAGGCCGGGTCGTCGCCGTGAATTCTATTCTCTTGTTCCTCGGCATATCGGGATTCCATTAATATAACAGTCGAACAACAACAACAAAAATTAAGATGAAAAAGAAGAAGAAAAAAAGAAACAAACAAGACATTTTAATTTATCAGTTCTGACAAGAAAAACCAGCATAGGATGTTTTAAAATGTTCTTTTGGTTGTTCGACGTTCACTTCCGGCTTCTTGTGCTTCAATAAAATTTACTGAAGTAAAAATGGTTTCGTCGATTTAAATCACGTTGTCATCGTAAATGTACCATGTAGTGAAATACTTGAATGTCTCCTCTTGCCGTCTTTTTATTTAAACAACGATATTTGTAACTAAATTAAGGCAAAAACGTAATCGGCAGATCGGTTGATTTTGCTATCGACATGCGAATTGGCAGCTATTATTGAAAGTTTGTCTAACCTTGCATCACGTGTCACGGTGGGCGTGGTTAACTCGTCATATGGAGGGGTCAATTCATAATTCCTCGTAGCTCGTTAGTTATTATCTAAATATAATGGTAGGTTGAAGGCAACATAACGACGAAGACTGCAATATTTAAGTTGATCAAAATAGTTGTTATTAGTTATATGAAACTACATTAATGCGTTGGAATATGTGTAGCTCTGTTCCAATTCACTTGGGTAATCGGGATCGGGTTGTTCTTCTTTCTCAGCAAATCCCATTATCTTTCCACAAAAAAAAAAAAAATTGGACAAACTGATTAGCGTTTAGTAAAGATAAGCTTAAATGCACATTAATAAGTACAATGCGATTTATTATGTTATAAAACGTGTATAACTGAAGCGCAAACAGTCTAATTTATATGCTATTAACTGTCGCTGATGGCTTAGGGTTTTGTGTAATTATTCCTATTACAGGAGCTTTTATATCGAACGTACTATGGTGTGGCGTTGTTCAGTGTCGTTTTTTAATAGAGTGTCGAATTGTAATAAAAAACAAAAACAAAAATCTCGATCCGCAGACTTGGAAATTACCCATATTATTGTAAGTGCGTTAAGTGCGTTTTTGGAGTAATAGCACTAAAGTGCCGTTTTGTAATAAACTTCATTTTCCATATGTTATGTTGCTTATTAACATCTCAAAATTACTGTCAATGCTCAACAGGACATGGGCAACAAATTCCCATTCCAACTTTTATCAGTTTTAACAAACAAACGGAATTATTTCAGTTTATTACAAAACGACACACGGGTACATTTTTCAAAGCTATTATCGATATAAAACCTGCTTTTCACTCCATTTGATAAAAACGTGATCTAAGTGTGTTACAGGTTTGTAGATTAACCAAATTATAATTTATTTTCGCTGGATGGAACTAGGGTGTGCGGCTTTAAATCGAATCAAACCGAGAAACCGTAACCGGCAGATCTGTTCCGATTGCAAAAAATCACTTTTTTTCTTCTTTTTTTTTGCTTCAAAACATTTCAGGGTCCCTACATAAAATTTGCCTAATTTATAACTTTCCAGACAATACTTCCTTATTCCCCTAAAGGTTACTCCCTCACTCCCCCCCCCCCCCCCCCCCACACACACACAAAAGCACATACACACACTCACGCCTACACACATGCAAACAAAAAGAAAAGGGAAAAAAAGCTAAGAGTTCCAAACGTTCCAGCATGCTTGTTAATACTATCACTAACCCTAAACCTAACTTAAGCCTAAATTAACTGAATGCTGGAACGATTGGAAGTCTTGCCAAAACTTTTATTTTGGCCATTCGTCTGACGGATTCTTAACGACAATATATACATCGAAGACTGATTAAATGAGTCAGTAAATTCCATTACATTGGAGGGAATGTGATTCTTAAACTCTTACCTTCGTAGAATTTATATATCAGTTGAATTTTGATGGATTTAGGTAAAACTTCACTTTTAATACCATGTGACGGTTTCGCAGGAAAACACTGATTTTACGTCAATCGTAGGTTCCGCATAGTTGTCATCGCTGTTAACACTTGTCAGCAGAAGTATATGTTTACTAAGATTATAATTCAGTTGGAGGAGACAATTATTTTAACTAATGTTAATGCTAACTATACAAAAACGTTACACATCGAACAAAATTATGTCATCTAAGCTAATGGCGTCCAAGCAAATTTGGGCCCGCGGTTTTTGAACCGCGAAACATGATTGGTCCAGCGCGGTTGTCAATCACGCCGTACGGAGGGGTCAATTATCTGTCCAAAGTGAATTTACGAGGGACAGATAATCCGTAACGACTTGGTTATTCCCTTTATTACCCATTGTCAATTTTAATGTACAAATTTCTCTGCAGTCTACAACAAAGCCATCAGCCATTACGTCATATAATCTTACGCGCATTACATGACGTAATGTAAGTCACGTCATAGCATAACGCCATTCTTTTTACTGCCAAATGTTTACAGTACAAAATAATACAGCTGTATTTGCATTTGAAAATAATTATTGTTATATATTACCAAAGCCGCTGCTTATGAAAATATACCATTTCATGTTTACGAAACAAATGAATCCATTTGTTTTTGTAAATCTTTATAGATCGTATAACGTATGCGTAATCCAGGACCGTAGCTAGCATGGGGGCAAGGGTGGCAGTTGCCCCCCCCCCCCCCCCGAAAAAATTCGGAAAGCATTATAGAAACTTAAAGAAAAGAAGTTTTAGACTATTAACTACTCAGTTGCCCCCCCCCCCCCCCCCCCCAACAAAAAAATCCTAGCTACGGCCCTGTAATCTGACTCATGAATGGAAACCATCATATGAATGAAAGTGAAGTTCCGGCCATGGCAAGCAACCAACCAAACGTCGTGAATTTTAAGCCAGCCAATCAGTGGCTGTAGAAGCAATCTGCACACTGCAGAGATCGAAATAATATTACCCCGTATACTTGAGCCCATATGGGTAATAAAATATAATATTTGATTTTAGTATCTAATATTTGATTGCAGTATAAAATGTTTAATTATAGTATCTAAAACTGTATTATTGTATGTAAAAAATTATTATTATTATTATCTAAGATTGTCTTTTAATAATATCTAATATTGTATTATAGTATCTAAGATTGTGTTGTAGTATCTAATATGTTACTATTAGTAAATGCAAATTAATACACTTCAGTGACCAATTTACGGGGACACAAGTTTGAAGGTGTTTTTATTTTTTTTACTTTAAGTTTTACTCCTTTGTTCCTCAATCAACATCATCAAAAACAACAAATCACCATCGTTGTCCATCAAGTATCATCATCAGTTATGATCATCGTCATCATCATCATCATCATCATCAATATAATCATCCCAATCACCATCATGATGCTGATAAAATAATAATGATTATTATCATCATCAACATCAACATAACTGTCATCACCATAACTGTCAAATGTTATTGATTTGTATATAAAATGTATGGCTAAGAGCCGGAAGGCTTAACGCTAATAAACCATGTTATACTATAACACTTAAACAAGTCGGTGTCTTTGACGTCTGTTGTGTGATTTTTGTTGGGGGAGGGGGGGGGGGGGGCGTTTTAAAATCGGATTAGGTCCAGACTTCTCACTACTGCTACCAACTTGGCGACTTGGCCTGACTTTCAGCGGGGAAAAAACCCGATAATTTCTCCGGCAAGATTAGGCCCTGCCCATACAGGGATGGATGCCCGCTTAAAAATAAAATATGAAATGAAGAAATCTGACAGCACCCTCTTTCAACAATGTTTCAGGGTGCTGTCGGGTTTCTTCATGTAATGTGTATTAGTGATTAATGTGTGAATTATGTGAACTATTTGTTTTTAACAAACTCGATAATAATTAATGTAGACAGATCTAAGTATTTGTCCTCAGATATAGAATTATTATTTCATTTGTGTGTGAATGTTTGCCTGCTCAGTGGTTGGCAGACTACCACATTTTCATTACAGAGTTGTCTCTGATGGTAGAGAGCGATATAGCTATTCAAATATCCATCTTCGTGCAGCTCTGAGTCTCTTAGGGCAGAGATGTCTTCGATTCCACCCACAATTTGTTTTACGCGATACTGACATTTACTCTACATTTTAATTCATTATCTGTGATAGTTGTATTTTTGCACAGTTCTTTACACTGTGTTTTAATTTAACTGTTGAATTTTTATACTGATGTTGATCATCACATTGTTTTTTTCATTTACCATAATTTGACACCCAATAGCCGATGTATTTTCCGTGCTGGGGTGTCGTTAAACATACATTCATTCATTCATTCTTAGGGCAGATTATGGAAAGATTACGGCCCATTGCCCCCCCCCCCCCCCCCCCCCCCCCCACCCCATTATACTGATACACGTAAGATAGAACCTAACCCAAAAACTAACCCTAACCCTGAAGCTATCCTAGACTAGCTTGAGACTTGATCAATCATTCAACATTGAAACAAGTGACATAACTGTAACAAATATCTATATAATATTACGAACACAGTAAATTGTGTCAAGGAACATATTGATGGTAAGAAATGGTTCAGTTTATTCCTAACCATTAAAGCAGAACGTTGACAAAGTAAAAAAAAAAAAATAATAATAATAATAATAATAACAATAGTAAAATCAAATAAATCGAGTTAAAAGTTAAACCAGGGTGAGCTAAATCCCATAACATGATGTCAGTCAACAGTGACAGGAAAGGATGTTCATCAAATATAATTATGGCAAAGTGATGCACAATAACATTGGCTTTGCAATCTTAACTAAAAGAAAAATATAGCATGGTGATCAATACATTACTAATATGTGCACATACCGCAATCATGGTGGGACTTAAATAAAAACAAATAAATGCACAAACGCACATTATCAATTTCCGCTCGATTAGAATTATCTTGCCTTGAATGTTATTTCCATACGAACTATTTACCTATAGTCCGTCCCATCCTCCTACAAAAATGTTTAAGGTTTTTTCTTTTGTAAATTATTTCAATTTTGTTTGACGTAAGAACAAATGTAAAAGTGTTTTGGAAATAATAATAAAAAAAAAACTATTATTGTAACCAAATTAGAAAAGAATCGGCTGAGAAATAAATAACTGATAGTAAATTCCAAAGGATGCAAAAATGGGTTCCCTGTGGGACGGACTATAATTTATTCCAAACAACCAGGACGACCTCCACTTAATATTTTTTTTTTTTAAATGTCCATCCATAATAATTATTATTAGCCTATTATTATTATTATTGTTGTTGTTATTGTTGTTGTTGTTGTGTGCGTGCATGCGTGTGTGTGTGTTCATATATATATATATATATATATATATATATATATCTGTGTGTGTGTGTGTGTGTGTGTGTGTGTGCGCGCGCGCGTAGGCAAATACGCATTGACAAACACACATGCACACATATAACACGCATACACATACGCACATACACATACTAGCAGTTTCATTTCAAATGCGTATATTAAACATATTTCGATCAGTCTGACGCATCTCGCTCTGTGATAGGTCACCTGCTGGAGACGTAGATGAGTTATACCACCCTTGCGCTAAAACAAAGCAGCCTTGTCAATCACAATAAATGGAAAATCCAATTGGCAGTTTAATAGAACACGTGGCACCCATGCGGATAATATTTAATATGGAATCTGACTGGTTGTTCCTATAATACCACAAGGGTTGTACTGTAAATCAGATCTCTGCGATCGCCGTGAAGAATTGACTAGAGAGTGAGTATAAAAACGGTTTACCATTTATTTGTATATGTCTGCGTATTTTATTACACATGCATTTTAAAACATTTATTGTGACTATACTGTCAGAGATATGCATATGCAGTGTGCAACGTGTGTCTTTTTAGTAAACTTAATTAAATAAAATCTAAGCTAAAGGGACATTCCTGAGTTTGCTACATTTTTAAGATGTTATCGACTGACAGAGACTTGTTAACGATTGTAATTGCGTATTAAATATATTTTCCTGCATAAAATACTAGTGGCTGTATATTAAACGTGCTTCTGATCGTTCTAATATTTGTACTAGGTTAAATTTCATTTTATTTCCAAAAATATCGTTTTATTTCGTACGTACGAAATTATTTCAAGACAAAATCCAGTTTGGGATTCTTAGAAATATAAAGACAACCGGAAACACATTGAAAATGGAATTACTTTATAAGGACGTTTGCCAGCTGGTATGATTTATATATATTTTTTATTTCGCTTAAACTAAGGTAAAGTAATTGCAATTAATATGAAACATATTATAATAATAATGTAATTTACACAATTGTATTTTCGAATATATGTATGTCAAAATTTTGTTTTTGGACTTACGAAATCTAGTGTCAGCTTCTACAAGCATGCATACGGTCAGAAACTCTGTGTGCGTACCGTATGTATACCGTGCGTATTCCGTGTGTGTACCGACAGTGATATTCTTTAAAAAAAAAGAAAAAAGAAAAAAAAAGAATCCCATTCCATATGTAAGTGTAGCCATAACAATAAACAAATGACGTGTCTGTGGTTCCCGTAAAACCATGGCAGCAGGGTGTTTAGAATCCCGTTAAGCCTGTACATCCTTAGCTGTTAAACATATTCGCATAATTACTCAACTATAATAGTAAGACAATATCTTACCTCTAAAATGCATTACTCCAGACAAGCGTTATTAGCAAACTGAAATAATTAATAATGTAATTGCAGATCGATGTATTTGATTTTATGTTACTACTCTACTACTCTACTTAACGGGAGCCCAAAAACGTGACAAAAGGTAATATCCATGTCTGGGTTTTAATATTTTAAACAATTAAATTAATTCCGCGAATGTACAAAAAGGGATGTTTCGTGTCGTTTTGGAAGAAAATAAAACTTACGTTATTTTAATGCATTAGTAAATTCCATCTTTCACTGACAAATGAACAGGGAAGTGCATGATGGTGTGATATAGCCCAATGGGTAGAGCGCTCGCCTAAGACATTTGGGTCAATATACTGAATCCCGATGTGATATGCGGCGCGGTGCGTTTAACTGCGCATGCGCGAAATATGCGGGCCAAATCTCATCACCACCTGCATGACAAATGGACTGCCATGACATATGGCCCGTTTGTGGTTGTTCGGGAAGGGCATGTAAAATACTAAAATTATGAGATCATTCATGGTTACTGTGTGTGTGTGTGTGTGTGTGTGTGTGTGTGTGTGTGTGTATTAGTGATGGTATAAATTATTCAGAAAAATAAGACAAGAGGTTGAAGAGCTTAATAGACAGTTTTTCTCTTATGTGCCAAGTGCGAATATCAGTTGGTGGAACGCCACTAAGCTTCGTTATTGTAAATAAATGTTTAACAGGTCATGTCAGGTCAGGTCATAGGGCTTTACGTGCACATTCAGAACAAGCTGTTGTAGCGCACACCTGTCCTGGTCCTGTCCTGTTTAACATGTTGCCTTCGTTATAAATATCAAAATTCTCTCGTAATGTTTTTTTTCATTTAATTACTACTGCAGGCAAGGTATTGTCATACTAAATGAATCTACAAATGTCAAGCTTCGCTAACGCCGATGCATTCCACAGGATTTCACACTGTGTTAATTGATACACAGTGGTGATCCTGGATTGAATGGGTACTACACTACTAGCATCTGTGAAGGTGTGACTAGTGCTTATTTCTTATACCTTGTCACTGTTGGTTCACTGACTGACTGATACCCATTTTCAAAAAGGTTCAGGCACATCACCATTTAAGATGGCAATTTTCAGTAAACATTTCATATAAAAATTTCATGTCTGGATAAAATTAAAGTCGCCCCCACCCCCAATATTTTTTGCTTTTTGTTTTTTGTTTTTTTAAAGAATAATCCCTGGAATTTTCAGATAATATAATATATATATCACTTCACATGAAAATTGTGTGTAATCCCTGATATTTTCAGTTAAGCATAATACATGTGCCTGAAATTTTCAATAAAACATAATACCTGAAATTTAGTCAATTATATACATATTCCCAGTTTCATATATCACTGTATTGAGGTTGCCCACTGGTAAAGCCTGATGCATGGTCAATCTTGGATTGATCCATTTCAGTGGGTCATTGTGCTATTTCTTTTTTCAGGCTGTGGTATGTACTATCCTGTCTGGGATACTGCATATAATAGATCCCTTACTGCCAATAAGAAAGACTATTCTGTAGGTTTCTTCTCTTATTATCTGTGTGGTCCTCAACCATATACATGTACCTGACGCATTATAACCGTAGTTAAAAATATGAATGCGTAGTGCAATACAACATTCCTCCTTTCTCTCATTGTAATTGAATTCTCTCATCTTATTAGGAACCTGAATACAACTTCTTCCTTAAAAGTTACAATGTGTAATTAAGAAATAGGAATGTGTTATGACCGTCACAAAACTAAAGCTAAGAACCAGGACAGATGTAACAACATTGATAAAAAAATGTTTTTATCTGCTGCTAATAACTGTTATATTAGTAAGTATCTCATAAAGAAATACAAGTCCATTTTGAAGTAAAGATGGTTAGGTAAGTATACCTAGGCTTGTGTTTTTATAGAATCTAGCAACAAAAATAACTGGTAAAAAAGTCAGAAAAAAAAAAACACAGGAAAAAAGTCACAACTTTTAATTAAAAATATATTAGGCAATGAAACAGTTTTTGTCAAAGTTCTTTGTTTTCAATGTTGGTGGTTCCAGCAGATGTTTCACCCAATGCCACAGAAATTCTGCCAGTTTTGCGGTCCTTGAAGCCACAATAGGAAGCCATTGTTTTTAATCTACCCTAATCAGTAAGCTGGACCCAGGCATAATTAACTCTAATCAAGAGGTGTCCCTAATCACCGCCCTGCAGGATACGAAGCCTCTTTATTTAACGTAACCTAATTGACCCAGCCACTCTACAAACCCACCCTATCAATAAGTTTAACATGTCCCCCCCCCCCCCCCCCCCCCTCCGCATACTTTCTTTTAATTTAGCCACATTCAATACTCTGCAAACTCGCATTTTGTTAGATAAAAATTGTGACTTTTTTCCCTGTGATTTTTTCTGTGACTTTTTTCCAGCCACCGTTTTGCTACTTCTATAGACCTATAGTTGGGTAAGCAGAGATTATCTGTGATCTGAATTTCAATAAAAGTTTACAGCAACATAGCTCTCGCACACTAAGTCCAGCAAGAAATCACAGCTGATGTCATTCCAAACTTTCAGACTAGCCTCGGTGGCGTCATGGCAGGCCATCGATCTACAGGCTGGTAGGTACTGGGTTCGGATCCCAGTCAAGGTATGGGATTTTTAATCCAGATACCGACTCCAAACCCCGAGTGAGTGCTCCGCAAGGCTCAATGGGTAGGTGTAAACCACTTGCACCGACCAGTGATCCATAACTGGTTCAACAAAGGCCATGGTTTGTGCTATCCTGCCTGTGGGAAGCGCAAATAAAAGATCCCTTGCTGCTAATCGGAAGAGTAGCCCATGTAGTGGCGACAGCGGGTTTCCTCTCAAAATTCGGGTGTCCCTTAACCATGTCTGATACAATATAACCGTAAATAATATATGTTGAGTGCGTCGTTAAATAAAACATTTCTTTCTTTCTTTCTTTCCAAACTTTCAAGCCAAAACAAGAACTCTTGTTGAACATTATAATAATAGTTTATTGCATTCACAATATATATAAATTTCACCGATAGCTCTGGGTGAGTAGAAAATGTCTTTAAATTAATTATATTAAACTTCTAAATATTTTACAAATCCATTTATTTTGTAACAAAATATCAATTATTACATTAAATTATTATGCCAAATAAAAATTGCCAATTGTTTTTAAAATTTGTATTTTCGATAAAATCACAACAAACCCGCAAGACCGGGCCATTTGTCACGCCGAAATTGACAGGTTGGGAAAACCTGTGACGTAATTTCTTAGCTGAGTTCTAATTGGTCAAATGTATTCACCGCGCCGTATGTCACGGCGGGCCATATGTCATGCCACACCGGAAATAAACACATTATCTGAGAGGGCGTTTTCCTTTGTCAAGTGACGTGATATACAATGTATGATCTACCGCCTGTGGGAAAGTGCACATTAAAAATC
Organism: Gigantopelta aegis; assembly: GCF_016097555.1. Lineage (NCBI taxonomy): Eukaryota > Metazoa > Mollusca > Gastropoda > Neomphalida > Peltospiridae > Gigantopelta > Gigantopelta aegis. The sequence continues at coordinate 679,361 of NC_054702.1, forward strand.
CCTTGCTACTAGCAGGACAAAATATCAATTAATGGGTTTCAGAACCGACAAGCGACCGACAGCAAAACGACAACGTGCTTCGTCGACACCAACAGCTGAAACTCACCATCAAATGCCTCGGTCACACATGATGCTTCCGCCGGTCTGCGGTTTGCAGATGAAATTTTTACAAATCGTACGGCTTTGCGGGCTGCGGAAGCAGTGTTTACAAATGTGGCGGGGGTATAAGGCGCGGCTCTGCGTACAATGGCCATAATCCATCTAGTCACCACACAGTGTACATGAGTGGATGATTTACATTAGGATTCATTCCCAGTCTGGAGCTCCACGCGGTAAGACGTGTTTGTTTCGCTTGTGCACACTGCACGTGCTTTCGTGTGCTCGACTTGGGGGTCCTTCATTTCGTTGTTTTTGTCAGCGAAATGAAGTTTTCGACTGGGATGTATGCGGCCATTGGAACTGATTGAACGCTGGAACGCTTCTCGTTTCGACAGCCTGCACCACCAGGTTGGATTCTTTTTTAGCGAGATTCCTTGCCTCCACGTCATTTTTCCGTCTGACTGTCGGATTTGTTTTTTCCGTGACTCGTATGACGGCCATTCTGCAGAACACCACGGTTGTTCGCGTTTAGTCTCTACATGTCCGAGCCTGTCCTAGCAGCACTGGAAGATTGACCGCCCCACTCTAAGAAGAAATAGGAAGCGGGGTCGGCCCCTACTACTCTTTTTCTAGACTTTACCTTGCTTTATAGTGATACCATCTCGTATCCTCCGGAGTCGGGCCCGCCCGCACCACTAAACCAACCCATGACGACTGGACTATACCCTAGTCTGATACTCTCTCTCGTTCAGACGGATCCGGCTTCTCAAGATCTGCATTTCAGCACAGCACTACACCTTCAACGTCTATCGACTGTCAATCTAGGGGTTTTCTTGACGGGATGCAACCCATCTCGTCCCTTTAAGCTGTGCACCCAAACGGCCTTAACGAGGCCACTCGCGTGGACATATCGATCGGACTTTAAACTTTTAGATCTGCGTTCAACATTTTATGTCGAAATTACTTCTTTCTTTTTTTTAAATATTATTAAATAGTCCGATCATCTCTCCTTTCTCTTATTTAATTTTGGACTGTCCTTCTAAAATGCTCCAAATTATATAAATATTCGGCCGAGCAGTCAATTCTTTTTTATTTTTTGGCTTGTAACCTTTTAATTTTTTTTTATTTAATCTATTAACTTCTATACTAATTGCTATTTTAAAAATTCTGCCCATTTTCACCCCCCTCCCCCCTTTCCAGGCCACCGATCTTATCGGAGGTCGGACTCGGTATGGGCGTGTTCGAAACCCTAGTGGTATATGGGCACGTTAAACTAGTTATCATCATCATCATTAGGATTTATTTCAATATTTCAAGATGCCACCAAAAGGCCATCGTACGGCAGCCGTACGATATTTATAACATCGTACGGCCATCTGACGGAGGCCGCAAGACCACCGTGAGGAAAGAAAGAAAGAAAGAAATGTTTTATTTAACGACGCACTCAACACTTTTTATTTACGGTTATATGGCGTCAGACATATGGTTAAGGACCACACAGATTTTGAGAGGAAACCCGCTGTCGCCACTTCATGGGCTACTCTTTCCGATTAGCAGCAAGGGATCTTTTATTTGCGCTTCATACAGGCAGGATAGCACAAACCATGGCCTTTGTTGAACCAGTTATGGATCAGTGGTCGGTGCAAGTGGTTTACACCTACCCATTGAACCTTGCGGAGCACTCACTGAGGGTTTGAAGTCGGTATCTGGATTAAAAATCCCATGCCTCGACTGGGATCCGAACCCAGTACCTACCAGCCTGTTGACCGATGGCCTAACGCCACCGAGGCCGGTCAACCACTGTGAGGTGACAGTAAGGAAGCCTTACGGTTGTTGCGGCTGCCGTACGATTTTCTAGGCACACCAGACAGGGTAAAAACCGTACAGTGACCTTGCGATACTACATGCGGCGGGGTTGCGGCCTACGGCCTTGCGATTTCCGAAAAAAATAATAATAATGTCCAATTAAAAAAATCGTAAGCCCCTGCGACAAGCAAACAAACTTGAGATCGCCTCACGGCTACCGTATTCTACCGTGCGGCCACCGCACGGTCATGGCCATTTTGGGGACTTACGGCCGCCGCCAACACGCCGCAGGCCATTTGTGACCAAGGCATAAGTGAATCGCTGCAAGACAAAAAGACTACAGCATAGGGAGATGCGGAGAGTGGTTTAACAATTATTTTATAGAACGTTTGCAGATCGTTGGAAGACAAATTACAAGAGAGACAATTTTTTAGAATTAATTTGCAGATATGACAAACTTTTTTACTAATTGCTATTTTCAAAATCCTGCCCATTTTCAATTCCCCCCCCCCCCCCCCCCCCCCCCAACCATCCCGAGTCAGGCCACCGATCGTATTGGGTGTCGGACTATGGATGGGCGTTGTGATGGAACATGCTCTTAAATTCTTTTCGCCTATATAAAGCTTAGCCAGTCATCCTAGAGGACCTAGGTAAACAGTTACTGTGTGTTATTGTCTTTATTGTGATAGGTACCAGTATTAAGTCTGTATTACAAGGTTATTGAATGAGTGGTTAGGGTTAATTAAAAATTAACCAGTTAGGAATAGAGTTGTAATTCCTTTATTAATTAATTTTCCTGGAAGCGTTTCTCAATTATCACACGTGTGGGTGTTGTGTCACGGTGAAGTGATTAGCATATTGTGTAAACTAGACACCTAGAGATTAACTAATTAAGTGATCAGTTCTGGGTTGTTATTATTTGTTGTTGTTAATTAACTACTGCTGCAGTACATTTGTCAGCGTAGGTTAATACAGTTTCCACAGTGTATTGTGTTTTTGTTGTGTTTTCTAGTGAACTAAACGTGCTATAATAATATATACTTTATATAAGATCGTATCTCTGATCATACCTAGACGAGCCAGCGGGTATAACTGCCTGTTACAGAGAGATCTAATAGATATACAGTTAGGAGAGATATTTAGACAATCGTGTTTCATTCAGTTACGGGTATTATAGGATCCCCGTGACAGGCGTGTTCGAAACCCTAGTGGTATATGGGTACGTTAAACTAGTTATCTATCTATCTATCTATCTATCAAGAAGATACGGCAAAGGGGGCGGGATAACGATATTTGTCAAAAACTGTTTGAAAGACTGCTGTGTATTCACAGAAACAATATGTGATAGTATCGTTGTGCTAAAGTTCAAATGTGATAAGGGTAGATACAGTGATATTTATATTTCGTTAGTTATATATCTCCCATTAACGGTACATATTATACAAATGATGACATCGATTTACTTATAACTCTTGCAGAACATATTGGTCGATATTCAGAACTAGGAGATGTTATCGCTATTGGTGACTTCAGTAGTAGAACAGAAATAGATCCTAATTATATTATGAATGATAAGCTACCCGATTGTTCAGCAAATGTATTAGAGGACGCAATGCACTATGCACCTGGTAATGTTGACTTTACACCATATAACAGTGAGGATAAAACGGTCAATCAATTTGGCAGAAAACTCCTAACGTTGTGCAAAATGAGCGGACTGCTAATTGTCAATGGTAGCCACTAGGGAGACCAACATGTTAGTATTACATTTTACAACAAAAATGGCACTAGCCGTATTGATTATCTGCTTGCTCGATAATCAGTTTCTAAACGAAATCAAAATTTCGAATCGGGTATCTTTAATTGTTTCTCAGACCATGCCCCAGTTTGTTTGAATACAACCTATCCCAACACTCCCCTAAACACAGACGAATACGAGAAGCAAACGCATACTAGGGTCAAATGGAATGACGAGAACTAATCAGTAATTGCTGACGAAATAGCCGAAAATATTGATCAGTTGTTAAATAGTTGTACTTTAAACGATAACACGCAACAAAATGTAGATGGATGCGTGGATAGCTTTGTATACAAACTTAATGACATTATTCTGGTGGACATATCGATCGGACTTTAAACTTTTAGATCTGCGTTCAAAATGTTACGTCGAAATTACTTCTTTTTTTTCAATATTATTAAATAGTCCGATCCTCTCTTCTTTCTCTTATTTAATTTTGGACTGTCCTTCAGAAATGCTCCAAATTATATAAATATTCGGCCGAGCAGTCAATTCTTTTTATTTTTGGCTTGTAATCTTTTTCTCTTTTTTATTCTATTAACTTTTTTACTAATTGCTATTTTCAAAATTCTGCCCATTTTCTACCCCCCCCCCCCCCCCCCCACCCCCTTTCATCCCGAGTCAGGCCACCGATCTTATTGGAGGTCGGACTCGGGATGGGCGTGTTCGAAACCTTAGTGGTATATGGGCACGTTAAACTAGTTATCATCATCATCATCATTATTCTGTCGTATTGCTCTGTAACTACCCATAGAACCAATAAGAAAACCAGGTAGAAAAAAAACGAAAAAAAAACGACGCAGTTAGACAAGCCGGTAAGTCCTGATTTAATGAGTTATGCAAAACACGGTACCTACAATATAGAAAAGCCGTACACACGTTTAATGTAAATAAGACCAATATTAATATAATAGAACTTGTCTGCGCAAAAGAACTATACAAGACATAGCAATGTAAATTGAAACGAAGATACAAGTGTTAATTTTATATATGTTTTAATGTCACGCACAAACACACATACGCACAGTACAACATATGTTGCCCGTCTCTTTTTAGTGAGTCATACAACGCTTCAACTGAAATAAAACAGCCTTGTCTATCACAATAAATGTAGAATCCGATTGGTTCGTCAATATAAAAATGACACCCATGTAGATTATATCTAATATACAATCTGATTGGTTGGTTGCACCACCCCAAAGACAGGATAACACATACTACGGTCTGTGATATACCAGTCGTGGTGCACCGACTGGAAATAGAAATAGTCCAGTTGTTCCACCGACGGGGATCGATCCGCACTTCAAGGGAGCACTTTTCCACTGGGCCACGACCACCCCTCACGTGTTAAACAACCGTGGCGTTCTGCAGAATGGCCTTCATATGAATCGCGGGAAAATATGTCCACCAATGTCAGCCGGAAAAAAATGACGTGGAGGCAAGGAATCTCGTTAAAAATAAATCAGTGAGTTCCAGTGGTGCTGCAGGCTGACGAAACGAGAAGCGTTCTAGCTTTCAGTCAGTTTCAGTGGCCGCATTCATCCCAGTAGAACCGGTGTAAAAGGAACGCAGGTCCGTAGGAACCGAGGTCCGTAAGACCTCGGTTCCTAGGAACAGTAGTCCTATCGGACCTCCATAGCTTAGGAACCATAGTCCTACCCGGACTTTCATATCTGATTTATTTTTAAGTTGTTTTTATCCTAGGACTTGTATTCCTACCGGACTAAAAAAAGTAAGGTTTTGGCAGCCTTAACTCGTAGTGTGATGGATAAGTATACGAGTCTCGTAAGATTATTGTGGGTTCAAATCTCTGTCAAAATAGTATTTTTAATTTAAGTATCAACTTAATTTTTTTTTTTTACGTCATAGACTTGTGGATCAGATACGTGAGTGAATTTTTGTAATCGTCTTACATTTTTGTCAGCATATTGAAGTCGGACGAATATCTTGCTTTTTTCAAAAGTATATAATGCAACTACAGATATAAAGTAGGCTATGTGTTCATGTGTTCAACACGTAGAAATATATATCTAAAAACAATATGTAGCTCAAAATTGTTTTATATATATGAAAACTGGTAACTCCAAAAAACTTAACATTTGGCGAACAGCAAAAGACAATTACTGTATACACCAACATACGTTTTAATAATATGTTTTGTAAGTTTATATTTTGACGGTAAATCACAATCTGATTATTCGTGATTTTTTTAATCTTTGTACGATCGGACTTCCATTCCTCGGAATCCTAGACTGTGGGGCTTGTATTCCTAGGAATATAAGTCTGTGGGACGTGGATTCCGAGGAATATAAGTCCGTGGGACTTTTATCCCTGGTACTCCTGGTCCACAGGACTTTCAATCCTAGTCTTCCTAGTCCTCTGGAATTTATTTCCGATATTTTGCTTATTACATATATATATGATTCCTGAAAATTCCTGAAATAAAACTTTGGAAACTGTACTTAGTTCTAGTAGTTAGTACTAATAACTAGTACTAGTAGTTAGTACTAATAACTAGTTCTAGTAGTTAGTACTAATAACTACTTCTAGTAGTTAGTACTAATAACTACTTCTAGTAGTTAGTACTAATAACTAGTTCTAGTAGTTAGTACTAATAACTACTTCTAGTAGTTAGTACTAATAACTAGTACTAGCAGTTAGTACTAATAACTAGTTCTAGTAGTTAGTACTAATAACTAGTTCTAGCAGTTAGTACTAATAACTAGTTCTAGTAGTTAGTACTAATAACTAGTACTATAATGACTAGTTAGGCCCTACTACAATAGAAAAATAACAGGAATAATAAGCATGAAAAATTACCTTTTACTGATGAACAATTAAAAATAGCATAAAAACACTTGAAATTAATTATCACTGACTGTCTTATGGCAGTTTTAACCATCATAAGCATAAGAGACGAGTTGGGGAAAGGGTCTCTGCATTGTTATACCTGGCCGTAAGGAACATCATAAGCGTTCGAGACTGGGTAGAGGTGGGGTCGGGGGGGGGGGCACTCCCCCAGTGCTGGGGGGGGGGGCACTCCCCCAGTGCTGGGGGGGGGGGGGGGGGGGCAATGGACACTTTCGGGCAAAATGAACTGGCCTGAAATCTTCACCATGTATTTCCATCATTCTACTCACACTATTAGCTGTAATCCATGTACAAATGCAGATTGATTTATTTGGAATCCTATATAGCGTCTTGGTAGTAATGCGAATATAAATATACGTTGTGTTCCAGATTCGGACATTTTCGTTTCATGCGGGCAATAAAAATCAGCCTGCCCCCACCCCACCCCTACTCTCAAAAAGGGAGCCTGAATGCCTATTGTGACCAAAACTGTCAGGTGTAAAAGTGTCATGAATAGTTAGTCTGTTTAAAAATATCTTTGTAAATTGTGTGTGCATATTATTGATAGTATGATAATTGTTCAGGGGTTACTGTCTTAATCAGTGTAGTAGCCCACTGAGCTGCTGAAACCCACTATTTCTATTAATTGATAAGCCTTAATGATAACCATTTAACATAATTTGTTATCGATGGTATGGTTGGATGGGACTAAGATATCATAAAGCCCAGAGTCTGATATGTCATATGTTAGACCAAATTAATGTTCGGAAATGAGTAAAATTGACAAAGCAGGCACATGTTCAGTAAATTATGCAGGGGGGGGGGGGGGGGGGGGGGGGTCTAGACTGTGGCAGGTAGAAATTTGTTTTGAAGAGGGGTGTTTAGACCACGCCACACCACCCCACACCTAACATACACGCGCCTGCAACATTATTGACAAAAAGGCACAAACTTACAAATTATATAAGATAATTTATATAACGCAAATATCACATTTTTATAGTTGAATTATTATTATTATTATTATTATTATTATTATCAAATACCAGTATATAATGTCTAACAGATAATTGTGTTGGTATATCAGATGGGCAAGTTATACTTATCTGTGAGTACTAATACATGCTTCGAATTATGAACAATCTTTTCAAGTTACTTTTAAATGTTTAAACATTTATTAGTTGGAACAACACGCAATGAATAAAGACCTTAGTTTTGCTCGTGTAAATAAGGTCAACAAAATGTGTACATACTCTTGCAAATGATATAAATGGAAAATATTGGAATAAATAGAAAATATTTAAATAAGGAGAGGCGCCAGTATCCCAAGTTAATTAAATAAACCAAAAAGGAAACTGCTTTTCATTTTGTTTACATTTATAATTTATTTTGTATATGTACCACCGGACTTAAATTTTGATTGTCCAGGAATGCAAGTCCGACCCGGACTTAATATTCTGGCAGTCAGACCAGTATTCCTAAGGAACGTAAGGCCTAGGACCTGCATTCCTAGGAGACTAAGTCCGGCCAGACAACTATTCCTACGGACTTGCATTCCGTTTACACCGACCTCGGTGGCGTAGTGGTTAGGCCATCGGTCTACAGGCTGGTAGGTACTGGGTTCGGATCGCAGTCGAGGCATGGTATTTTTAATCCAGATACCGACTCCAAACCCTGAGTGAGTGCTCCGCAAGGCTCAATGGGTAGGTGTAAACCACTCGCACCGACCAGTGATCCATAACTGGTTCAACAAACGCCATGGTTTGTGCTATCCTGCCTGTGTGAAGCGCAAATAAAAGATCCCTTGCTGCTAATCGGAAAGAGTAGCCCATGTAGTGGCGACAGCGGGTTTCCTCTCAAAATCTGTGTGGTCCTCAACCATATGTCTGACGCCATATAACCGTAAATAAAATGTGTTGAGTGCCTCGTTAAATAAAACATTTCTTTCATCCCAGTAGAAAACTCCATTTCGCTGACAAAAAACAACACGAAGTGGAGCAACTGAAAGCACGTGCAGTGTGCACAGGCGAAACAAACACGTCTTACAGTGGCGAGCTGAATGTATACTTATGTAAACTGTTGAATAATCCAAAATCAAGCATGAAAAGACAACTCGTCATATTACATGGAACTCATCAATTATGGTTCTGGCTCAAGGATCTAATAGAAGGCGCTGTTAAGCACACACACAAAAAAATGTAATTATATTTAGTCGATGCCATTGCCAATGCTAATGCCAAAAAGATTAACGTGCACATTCAGAGCACGCTGTTTTAGCGCGCGCCTGTCTTAGGCACATGAATCGGCCTCGGCCGGTTCCCCCGTCCAGGACAGGAATAGGTTGGGGAGGTGAAGGAGGGACCGCATGCACTGGCAGGTGCAAAGGAATACCAGCAGTCCAACCGTAGTTGGTAACAGGCGGGAGGTGGTATGGTGCTATGTAATTTAAAGTCATTGCAGTTCGTTCGTATCTTGCCAAATGAAACTGTGTGTTTTTAAATATTATATTAACAACTGGGATACCAAAATACAAAATATTTACTTGGGGTGTGTTAACTGCATTTTTTTTTTTTTTATAATAAAACGTGAGTTGTTTTTAGTTTATTTTACTATTTGAATTTCTGTAAATTTATTTTATTTTTAGATTAAATAACGCAATGCTTAAGCTATACGATGCTGCTGTTAAACTGGTATCATCTGCGAGTAGTCTCGTTATACAATTAAGTTCATCGGCAATGTCATTCACATAAATTAAAAACAGAAATGTACCGATTACGGAACATTGGATTATTCCAGCCATCATTGTTCCATATTTGGATTAATACAAAATTATTATATTTAACTAAAATGCAGTATCTCAAACAATATAATGAACACCTTGTCTGAAGCTTCTGTTATACTTAAAAACATAGACACAACCAGTTTTCATTTTGCATCATCATCATCATCATCATCATTGTCACGGGGATCCTATAATACCCGTAACTGAATAAAACACGATTATCCGAATATCTCTCCTAACTGTATATCTATTAGATCTCTCTGTATCGGGCAGGCTACTACCCGAGTGGCCCGGCTCTAGGAGTAATCAGAAATAAGATCTGATATAAATATATATATGTAGCACGTTTAGTTCACTAGAAAACACAACAAAACACAATACACTTTGGAATCTGTATTAACTTTAACGCTGACAAATGTACTTGCCGCAGTAGTTAATTAACAACAACAATATAATAACAACCCAGAGCTAATCACTTAATTAGTTAATAACTAGGTGTCTACTTTACACAATATTCTAATCACTTCACCGTAATACAACACACACACACACACACACACACACACACACACGTGTGATAATTGATAAATGCTGCCAGGGGAACTGAATTAATAAAGGAATTACAACTCTATTCCTAACTGGTTAATTTTTATTTAACCCTTAAATACTCATTCAGTAACCTTGTAATACAGAATCAATACTGGTACATATCACAATAAACACAATAACCTACAGTTTACCTAGGTCCTCTAGGATGACCGGCTAAGCTTTATCTTACCAAATACTCGTATAAAAATATTAGAATAGTGAAACCTACAATTTACTTCGTCAGATTACCGGAGACACTGTCTAAAGAATATTGGTATAATACAGTATTAGAATATTTAAAGTCACATCAATCACATCAAGGTTATACAACAGAGCAGAAATATATAGTTACCAAGTCCGGTCTGAACTAATATAGTTCGTTCAGCTGGACAACGTCCGTTCCCCTGGATACTTCCAATGTTTCTCCCTGATATATCTAAAATCCTAGCTATTTATAATAAAAATCCCAGACTGGTCCGGAGACAGTACGCGGGACCGAATCTTATGATGTGTATATTTCCACAGCGACCAAGACGGCATATTTTCTTACAAGCCTAGACTGATCGTCGCCAGTTCGCTAGAGATACCATGGTCGCGCGGAGGTCTTACGTAACCACTCTCCACATGGCCTCCAAACCTGGTCTGGGTGTGTATTAGGAGGCACGGTCGCGCGGAGGTATTACGTAACCAAGCTGCACTAGCCCCCAACACAATGGACATAGCCACAGGCGAAAAGATAAGAGCATGTTCCGTCACAATCATCACCATCATCATCATCATCATCATCAGTAGTAGTAGTAGTAGTAGTAGTAATAGTATTTATTGTAATTATTATTATGATTATTATTATTATGATTATTATTATTATTTATCTTGCCATTATGATGACGGATAAAGCAAAGTCAACTAGCAGGATATGACTTTTGACGTCACTCATGTCACACACATATCTACATTACAAAATTGCTCATTTGACCTCTAGGTCATCGTACAATGTGGCTGAAATAACAAAAAATAATAGCGTTTTCCCATAATTGTTATGGTCTGCAGGATGAGAAATTCCGTTCATCAGAGTCTCACGGAATTTCCCATTCTTACCTTCACAGGATAAAGCAGATATCCGACGTCATTATCTAGTTATTCTCTATTTAGTATATAACATTTAGTGAAATATCTTAAAATATCAGTGAAATAAAAGTGTTATCAGTCACTCAGTGACGATAACACATTGTAGAGTGAAAATTTCGCTATTTCACTCTAAAATATGTTATCCTTACTGTAGAAAGTGTTATTTTCACTGTAATAAAGCCGAAACTATTTTGCTGCTGGCATTTTAAAAATAAATGTAAATTGCCAAAAGTTATACAATAACTACAAAATTTCACGTTTTTTGTCAAATATGATTTATATCTCATCTCGTGAAGTTTGCAATCATATCACACTCGTTGCGCAAGCGTGACTCGTGAAATATAATTGCAAACTTCACTCGATGAGACATAAATCATATTTGACAAAAACATTAAATATCCTCTATATGTTACGTTTTATTATTATTATTATTATTATTATTACTTTATTATTATTATTATTATATATTATTATATATTATTATATATTATATATCAAGTCCGTTTGTTCAAAACGAAAGTTTACCATCGTAAAATTGAACAATCCCCGTGTATCTTCTAAATCAATTGTCACTAAAACAAAACTTTGACATTTGTTTTCGTTCACACTTTCTTATCTAAATGTCTATTTTAAAAATCCTGTCTGGTCGACATTTAATTCTACATAGTTTTCCCCATAGTTTACTATAACAAACGGACAGACTTCAGATGCAACAGTAATAATGCAAATTATGATAAAAATATGTTTTGTTATTTTTGTTTCCAAAGGACACTTTGACAAGGATAAAGATGACAGCCTCAACACAGCGACCATGTTCACTGAATCAAACATCCAGTTTCTTAAATATTTCGACTGGTCTTGACAACTTTAATTATGGAAACTCTTCTGGCAAGTACAATGAATCGCTTCTTTTTGAAGTATTTGGATACAGTTACTGGTTCAGTGTGTTGTGCATTTTTGTGCTGGGTATTATAGGAAACACCCTAATGCTTATAATGATGGGAGACAAAAAACTTAATTGTCTATCATATTCTGTGTACCTAAGATTTATGGCTATTTCTGACAGTTTGCTGCTATTCACGGCATGTGTGAGGGAATCTCAGAGAGAGTTCTCCCCGCAGAGTCTTACGTCACTAAACAGTATCTCGTGTAAAGCGTTTTTCAACTTCATGTTTCTTCCCATGGTTCTTTCGCCATGGCTAATGGTTGGACTTTCACTTGACAGATATGTATGTGTCTCCTTTCCACTGACTCGAGCAATACTGTGTACCCGAAGGAAAGCCATTATCGTCTGCTATACTATGCTTGGTCTATCTCAGCTTTTATTGGTTCCGTTACTGATTTGCATGGACATGGAACACGGTCAATGCCGCCTTTCAGCTCAATGTAATAATTATTATGTTTTTATTCGATTGATATTTTCCTCCACCCTGCCATGTTTAATTATTTTGGTCCTGAATGTCCTAATCATTGTTAAAATCCAACGAAGCCACAATTTCCGGAATACTTTTACTAATTCAGGTAGTCGTCAGCAAGATAAAGCAACGCGCCCTCTGGTGTTGGGTTCTCTTTTAGCTTTTCTCACTATGTTACCATTATCAGTGTCGGAGGTTGTTGAAGTGGGATTAACGATTTCACAAATTGATTTGAAAGCTCTGGTATTAAGCAGAACACTCAGGCCAATTTTTAATTTAATCTACATCCTAAATTTCGGACAGAACTTTTACGTCCTGATAGCAAGTTCGTCAACTTATCGACGCATCATCAGACAACGTCTGACGTCCTGTGGCATGAGATGGAAAATGAACCAACATAACCCAGCGATGCAAATAAGTATTCCTACTGAACCTGGTGGTGCTACTGGTTTACCGCTACCATCCATCACATCTGGAGACACCAGTTTAGGAGTGGAAACCCATATGCACGGTGACACAGCCATTGTAATAAAAGCTAGTCCATCTGGCATCCAGAATTGATCATAGTTTTAGTATCGTTTTTCATAATTCAATTTAATTAATTAATTAATTAATTAAATCAGTCATTAAATGAACAAATTAGTTATTTCCTTCCTTCCTCCTTCTTTTGCTTCCTTCCTTCCGTCGTTTTCTGTCTTTTCTGTGATTCCTCTATTTATAATTATACATTTATGTGTGTATTTTCATATGTATACCTCTTTACTTTCTTTTTTATTTTACAAGATCAAACACGCTGAAATACTCTCTCTCTCTCTCTCTCTCTCTCTCTCTCTCTCTCTCTCTCTCTCTCTCTCTCTCTCTCTCTCTCTCTCTCTCTCTCTCTCTCTCTCTCTCTCACTCACTCACACACACACACACACACACACACACACACACAGTAAGATAAATTATAATAAAATGTTCGTGAAAATGTCAATAACTTTGTCATTTTGTGTTGTAATTACCAAACATGTACACATAGAATGATATGCAGTAGCATTGGCATGTTCAATAAAGCTTTTTCAT